>NW_008683075.1:0-42706 GCF_000695815.1 Acanthisitta chloris
GTGGCATGGCATGGGTGGGCATGGGGGAGTCTCCTGCCAGCACCCAGCATCGCTGTGGAGGCAGCAGCCATAGCAAGGCATTTTGCATCCCAGCCAGGGGAAACCTCCTTGCCTCCAGTCAGGCATATCTGCCCTCTTGATGCCCCACTGTGCTGGATTATTTGGGCCTCATCTGTTTTTTTTTTTGTTTCTGGAAAATGCAGCATGAGGGGGCAGACATCCCCCACAGATACTAAACCACATGTCTCAGCCACTGCCCTTGCAGTTACGTCCTGCAAGGTGACCTTGGCCTTTGTACATGACAGCCTGACCCACAGGTTTGCAAGCACTTGAACCACAGCAGGAAAACCTCTGCTATGCTCCTGCTTCATCCCCTGCAAACAAGGTGAAGGGCTGTGGAAGGGAGTTGCCAACACATCACACCCTGAGTTTGGTCACACACCAGCCCCCACTGCACATACACAAGCACAACTTACGACTTTCTCTAAACAGACATCAGTATGAGGTATTCTCCTAATAAAGCAGTTTCTGCATGTTGAGTATGCAAAGAGGAAAGACTCACATGGTCGCCAAGATCACGTGTGTTCATGTGAATCAGGAGGTCTTGGTTTTGATTCACTGCTACCTTTTCCCTCTGTGAGTAAAACCATTGATGCAGCAAAGGTATAATACTTTTACCACTTTCACAAGTTACAGTATTTGCTTAGCACGAAACAGCTTCTTGTTAGTCATGTGCATCAACAATTTCATGGCATTATTAGGGCAGCACAATAACGTTTGAAAACACCATAAATTCTCTAAGATGGCAGCTCTAACACAATATTGAGAGGCTGAGATCTCTCGTTCTGTCAGGTTGCAAAACAAGCATGCTTAAAACACTCATTATCTTAAGCAAAAGGTGAAAGCTCAGCTCTGAAATTTCACAGGAGCAACCAATAGTTCAATCAGCCTCATAACAAGAACCAACTAGGCTGATAAAAACAAGGCTGGGAGAAAACATGATACAAACAACAGCCTTCTGCCATTTAGATTCTTATGGGACAGAGACACAAACTTTCAGAAAAGCTCAAGCCTGCCAAACCCATTGCACACAGACATCCAGTGAGCACTCAGGCATGCAGCACATTGGGTAGTGCCTTGGCCCCACAGTGTCCAGCCAGCAATCCCAGGTAGAATTAAGGCTGCATTGGCTATAAAGCTAAAATACAGTCAGAGAGCAAGCAAGAACATCAATTTCTAAGGCAGACATGTAAAACTGAGTTCAATTAATCAAAAAAAACCCGAAAGCAAAACAAAACCTCAACAAGGTTGAACATATAGGTTTTATTAAGGTCGCTAAGCAGTGCTGCATGATGCAAGTGTGTGTTAAACTAGAGAAAAGATCAATCTTGAAAAAGCCATCAGATTTATTTAGCCCTCGGAGACTCAACCCTTTCCTCAACTAATGTTGCATGACTTCATGCTCTTGCCTAGTCTGTAGCTGACTAAATCCTGTGCTGTCAAAAATATTTGTCTCATGTCACTGACAATCACATTTGTTTTCTTCCTCTTTCCTCAGCACAGACCTACAGCTCTTCACCAAGTATCACCAAGGTAATGACTAAAAGTGATTTTTTTATTCTTTTTTCTTACTGCTCTCCAGGGCAATAAAGTTTAAAATATCCATGTATCAGAAAGATAAAATGCCCATCATGTTCCCGTATTTGCTTGGGATGCAGAAAAGCCTATCAATTTAAGCCTATGTACAAAATATTTGCATGCATATAAAACTATAATGCAGATACCCAGCCCAGTGGCCAAACAGACTCCAACACTCATGATTATTGAGGCTAAGTGTAACACTTCCTGATCCAAGTCAGACAATGCAGGAGGCTGAACCTTGTGATCATGTCCTGCATAACTTTCCCCAAGCACTGCACAACTTACAGCTGCAGGGATGCTTCTCTGTCCTCCTCCTCCTCCTTCCATTCTCCCCTCACCTTTCTGGTAGCCAGCATAGCCTCTCTTGACTACAGCTTCACCAAAACTGACATGTTTCCACAAAAAGTTTCACTTTCACCATGGCATTTTCTAAAACTAATTTAACTGGGCTATTGCCAACCAGGCTTAGTAATAAAAAGAAGTCTTCAGTTGAAAAACAAAAGGAGATTCAATACTTTGAGGTTTAAAAGGTTTTGGTTAATCTTTCCACTGGAAAAAAAAAAGGCAGATGTCTCAACAAATGCTAAGTCTTTGTAGGAACAGAATATGTTTTCTCTTTCTAATGTCCCACTAGCTCTAGAAGGAAGAAAAGGGAAAAAAGCCCCAAACAAACCAAACATGCCATTTCAGGTTGCACTTTCATTTCTTAGAACCCATAATGGAGCAAATGGTTGCATTGAAACGCAGGGAAGAATGGTATGGTAAACACATTGCCCAGTCCATCTTACCTCCTTACTTTGGGGTTAGCTATGGGAGTTCTGGCAATGCACCACAAAGAAATTTAAGAGGCCACTCTACAACTCTACAAGTGTCTGCCCTGCTTCTCTGCCCAAACTTATCATCCTTGAAGGCAGGGGTGGGGGAGCAAACACTTCTTAACTGATGCACTTCAGTGCCTTTTGTGCTTGTTTTTCTGTGTTAATACACTAGGTTCCTAGAGGCAGCAGCTGAGTACCTGCGGTTTGCTGCCTCTGCTTTGTAAATAGTTCATTTTAGCAGAGGGTAAGTGAAGTGGTCTCTTGAGTCACTGATGATGAACAATCACCAGAAGCCCTATGTGCTGCAAAACAAAGTGCTGCCATTTAGCAGCCTAAATGGGCTGTTTGGGGGATTTTTTACATAAAGATGACATCAGTGAAACAAAAGTTAGTGCCCTGCAGATAAGTGGGTGTTTAGCAGAAAAATTTGAAGAAAGTGGGCAAGATGACAGAACAGGGTGTGATGAAATGAGCTCATCATTTGTACATGTGAGAGTGGGATGGACAGTGGGGGAAGAGAAGAGGAGGGGGTGGAACTGTAAGGGAGAACCTGTCAAGTAGCTGTCTAGTTTTGAGAGTTTTTAGTGTCCCAAGTAAGAGCCCCAAAGAGTGGTTTGCAGACAGTCCCGAGAGGGTTGTTAGTGCAGTAGAAGTTCCTCCCGAGTGTTAAACTAATGAATAATGAATGTCTTCACACTTGCTCCTCCTGCACCATCGGAGTATGGGAGAAATCACTCCACCTCTGCACTTCAGTCTCTCCACTGGTAGGAGAAGGTTGATGATAACAGCCTTTCAAAACATGTAGACTGGAAGGATTCTGGAAAATGTGGCGACGAGCTTGGTTAGACCTGTATGTTGAAAGAGACAAGAGATGCTCCGGACTCGACTCAGTGGATTTGGAGCCAGTAACATTAAGAGCCTACCTATTCTCACTTCACAGGCACATTAGGAGAAATACTTCTGCCCTCCCAATTTTTTGCAATAGTAAAGGAGGACAGAGCCATGCAAATTAGTAGGGAATTCCTTTTCTTAAGCAAGTCTACCCTGATTGCTCTGCTCCTTAAAATTTCTGGAGTTTCTAAATCTCAAAATTTTATAAAGCCTCAAATCAAAACTCAGGATTTATTTCCACTGAAATGTACTCAAGGTCAGGAAATCTTTCACACCAAACAGAATCTAGACAGGCAATATGATTTATATGAACTTGGAAAATCCAAGACAAATTCTGCAGGAATTTTGTTTTTACAGCTCTTTATCACTTCCAGCTTTGAAAAATAAAAGCTAACCTTTTGGGGTTTTTAGCTTGTGAAGCAGAGATCCCTGTTCCATTTACAGAGTGTGATTACAAATGTCACCAGGAATGCAGCAACACCCACTTAAAACACTACCACTGCTGTGGACAGCAGAGGATGCCACTATAAAGCCTGTACTTACTCACTGGCTCCATTACCCAGTGGGTCCAAATCAGGAACATCAAAGCAAACACATTTTTAACTTGTGGCTCCAAGTACTTAATCAGTGTACACTGTCCCTTTACATTTAATGAGTCATCCTGCTAGCTATTTAGATGCACAATCACCCACAATCCATTAGCAAACACCTTCAAGAAGCAAAAGGTGTGACAGTTGGGAAGGCATTTGCCCACACAATATTATATCCTCCTTTGCTAATGGCTCTTCTTTTTCCTCCCTCTGTTTTCAAGGAGAACATTAGATTAGGGCTGCTGAGGAAGGGATTACTCATCATTTTATCTCCTGTGAGACCAGGGCCCCTTCCAGGACAGTGTGTCTCCTGCACAGACGTACACATGCACACACTTGGGGTCTTAGTTGACTCCCAGACCCTACAGTCTCTCTGGCAGCAGGTTATGATTCCTCTGTCCCTCCCTTTATTCCTCTGTTTTCCTATGCATTTTATCCTGCAAATCACCCTGGCCCTCTCCCCTGCAAATCCCAAATACTCTCCCCTCACATGCATTGATATTTTGTCCCATGTCACTCCCCCTCCACCCACATCAGTTCCTGTTGGGTGGAAGTTGCCCTAAGTGAAGTCTGTCCTGGGACAGTCCTGGGGTGAGCTGGAAGAGGGGATGATTCAGGTTCCCTGGCTGCAATTGTGTTTCTGTGCTCCCTCACGTGTGGTGACAAGTTTTTATCATGTAACCATGTAAGCAGTGCCAGCCTCAGGACAAGAGTGTGGCTTTCACACTCCACCTGCACCAGGCACCCTTGTGTTTTTGGGTGTTCCAGGTATCCATCCACAGCCTGTACAGTAGGGAAATTATTGCAAACTTACAAACCCTCCTCGTTACTGTGTATATTGGTCAACAGCACTACATGAGCACACAGACTAGATCAAATTCACTCATGTCACAAACTTCTTCAGGGTATCTTGAAGTTTAGCTCTTTCTTTCTCTCCCCTTTCCCCACTCAGGAACATGCTGCTGAGAAAGATGCTCTGAATTCCAGTGAACTGTGGTACTCGACTGTCAGACACGATGTAAAACATGAAGCCTCTTCAATTGACAGCAATAATCAGACAGAATACGCACTTGTCAATATGCCCAAGACGAAGAAAAATATCACCTGTGCTGAAGAGCATAGTGAATATGATTATGTCCTGGTAAATTAGATGGCACTCTTTTACTGGAGTGTGTACAGCTCTAGTAACCATCTTACCTCTGCTGTCAGCTCTTCAAATATTTCTCTTGTTACCAAGCTTACTCAGGATACATCTACCAGTCATTTCCTATGAGACAAACCTGTCCATGAAAAGGTGATCAGAGAAAGAAACACAGACAGGGTACAGGACTTGACAATTAAACCAGGAGGAATCAGCAGCAACTACCATCATAAGACAATGTTCCTCTATAGAAAATCAGGTGCTTTGATACTAGAAGCAGCTGAGGCTGAACATTTTCACATTTTTCTGGACTTCATAGTACTCTTAGTAGACTTAAAGAACTACTGATAGAAATCTCAAAAATGCAACAAAACCAGGGTTATTTTGTTTCTTTAGGGGGTGGGTTTTTTCTTTTTTTTTATTTTTAAAATGAAAGCATAAACCTTGTGTTAGGTGCACTTAACTCTTTTCTAAAGTTTCTCTGGCCTGCTTAATACCATTATATGATGCACAACTTTAATAAATAGCTCATTTCTCAAATTTCCCCCTTCCCCTTTTAACATATGACTACTTATCTTAGAGTGAAGTTGGAAAGAAATAAAAAATAATCAATAAACTGCATGTGAAATAAATATTACAGTTCCTTAGAAGACTATGAATACTGATGCTGCCCAGGTAGTAACTACCCCTCAGTAACAGAAGCCTGGGTGTTTCTTCCATGAGAAGCCTGGGTGGTTCTTCCATGACACAATGCTTCCAGCTCATTCCTGCCGGAGTCTCAGGTTTGGCTTTCTGCAATGCTGGAATATAACCTCCTCACACCCCATCACTTCTCTGCAAGCAGCATTCCTGGACATGCACAAAGGACTGAAACCAGTTATTCAACTGTTTACCAGAGCTCATAAAGGGATTATGTGCCCATATTCTTGCTTAAGCCTGTTCTTTTGCTCCCTCCATTTTTGTAACAAAACAATATGGAAGAAAATAAAATCAGGAAAACTGTTCCACAGGTCTTCCTTTGTATGTGATTGCTGGCTGCAGCCCTGGCTTTACAGTGTAGCACTTTTCAGTTCCCACCTGCTGTTTCCATGCTGGGGGCAGCCCCATGGGTGAGTGGTTGCATGCAGCAGTGGACAGACACACTACTAGCATGGTGCAGGCAACACTATGCAGGTACCACTGCTGTGACAGGCAGCTGAGTCTGCCCAAAATTAGTACTGTCTGCTGTGGCTGCACTGATGAGTACCTGCTATGGGATTTTAAAGGGTGGTTGTATGCTCCACAAGCTGCTTTTTATCAGTGTCTCAGTTGCCTCAGTCATTAAAGTATTATCCACACTCCTTCTATTAAAGTTAACATTAAGCATTCATACAAAATATCTAATTTGATGAAATGTGTTTTCACACTGTTCTGTCCCTAATGGATTGGGTCATAATTAATTCACTTGTTTATTTTCTTTTACATGATAATTTACCTCACAGATATAAAATCAGAAACCACTTTTCGTCATTTTTTGACCTTTTCTTCAACAAGGGTTCAAAGTTGGACTGGACATAGACTGCAAAGTCAAACATTTTCTTTTGAATATCACAACATCCTATTACAACTCCACCTCCTTCTTTCCTGTGAATTGGTGGGGTAAAGGTCTGGGGCAGAGGAGGATGGGCTAGGAAAAAACAATGGATGTTTGACTCTTTTTTTTCTGTGGAGTCTTAATGCACATAGGGATATCACCATAAAGAAGCCTAATCATTACATTATTTTTCAGTTCTTTATAACGTAATCAAGACAATTGTCTAAGGGCAGATGCAGTCAGAGCAATAAGATCAAGCAGCATCTCAATAGCTACTTTGCTGCTGGTATATGCATAGCCTGATACTTTTGGGGCAAAAGTATGAGCTATGAATTTTATCCTTCCTCAATGCAAGAATCAAAAGAAGTATCTCCTCTACCTGTATGCTGCACAGACTATTACATCAAGACAAATTATGGTTCTTACATCCAATGCTACATCTTACAAATCAGGATAGAATCAGCATTAGCCACATATATGAGAGCCATGTGAATTACTAATTTGGTCCAGTGTGTTTTACAAGCTCAGTTAAAGCTCATGCAACAACAGCTGTGGGTTTGAGTGTACACCTGTGTCAGACAGATGCTTCATGCAGCTCTCAGCATTTAGAATTCTAATGCTTATTTTCCTACTCAAATAAGTGAAACACTGGAACTGCTGAAGAATGAAAACAATCACTCTCAGAGTAAAAATAAATAATTTAATGCATGACAAAATGAGCAGATTACTCCTTAAATAAACCTGCAATACTAGAAAATGAGAAGCACAGTTTCCCACGTTTCTTACAATACAAAATGTTTCATAAAATAAATGAGTATATCCAACAGCACTAACATTTATAAGGCTATAAATGAATGACTAGAAGATATAACTCCACTAACATGGTAGTGAATACATTCCATTCTGCATAAAGTTAAAGCTTAAATTTTGTTATAGCCAGTTACAGTCTATAACTGTTCCATTCTGCATAAAATTAAAGCTTAAATCTTGTTATAGCCAGTTACAGTCTATAACTCTCATGCCATGCTGGACTGCATGGTCTGCTTCAGCACCTTCCTCTTGGCATTGGTAGTCATGCCATGCTGGCCTGCATGGTCTTCTTCAGCACCTTCCTCTTGGCATTGGTACATCTTATCTGATCTCTTGTCAAGAAGAACAACTGTTTGCTGCCTTATTAAGGCAAATATCATGCATCTGTTCATTTTTATCCTCCCTGCTGGGACAGGGACCATATTAAGGATATAGACTACTGCATCTGTTAATTTTTATCCTCCCTGCTGGAACAGGGACCATATTAAGGATATAGACTAGCTTGTCTTCAGATTTACAAATGTGGGTCAAACAGCTGTCTATTCACTGGTGCCAGTAGCTAATTATTAAAGCACACAGCTAATTTGACCCTTGAAATATTCCTGTTATATTCAGATGTGTTAGTGAACAAAATGTGTTTCTTCCTGGTGTTCCTTCCTTCTTTTCTATTTCACATTAAAGAAGAGAAAAATAGAGAAGATAGCACCTTATCCAGGAAGACTGTATGAAGAATAAGGAAGTTATGAAGCTTTCTTAAGAAACTAGTGCAAAGGTCTTGCATGTAATTAAAGAAAATAGAGAGGATATTTAAGTTTTCATGCCGTTTTACAAGGAAAGAGCAACAGGAGACATGGCATATGAAGTTAGGAGGGAAAAAAGTAACAGACATGAGTATAGGTGGAAGTGAGCATTAAAGATGAAGTTGTGCATATAATTTTGAATAGGCCAAGAGAAGAAGAAAGGAGCCATGTGCAAGACTGCTTTTAAAGCTCACACACAGCATTAAGATTTAATTGTAAGGCAAGATAGAGCAGAGCTTTCAAAGTCAACAGAGCATGCAACAGAGAAGATACCGGACTTTGACAAGGGTGAAATGGATAATTGAGATATCAGGACAACAATAAAGAAGGAGGTAGTGGTGTTAGAGGAGCACAACACTGTTATAAATATACCACATTTTCCATTTGCAATATCACATCACAGGCAGTATTGGCAGGACAACAACTTTAGAAGTGTTTCTACCTAATGAATAGGTCCCTTCCCTGGGACTACTAATAGATAGGAGATCCCATCTCTTCTAGGTGGTGATGAAGATGTCATCTTTCCATCGTTTCTCTGAAAGTCAGAACAGTACAATATTTAAATTAAAATGAAACTTTAATTAGTTATTTCAGCATATTCTTTCCTGTCCCTTTTACACTATATTTTCTATGAATCCTGTCAATATATAAAGAACAGAATGTTTCTGAAAATTGTAACTCGTGACTTGTTGCTCTCTTGTCCCTTGATAAGAGTCCCAAGAAAAGTCAATATGAGTTAATGGCAAATCTTACTGACACACGCACGCTATGTGCTGAAGCATTATCCTAGGATTATTCTGAAAGCACAGAGGTGTGGCTCAGTAAACTGGGGGTGGGGGAAGCAGCTCCATGCATTGTTTTCAGTAAAACTGCGAAGTTCATGGCACTTTTATACTGGCATTTCTATCAAGACAAATACAAACGCATTGGAGTCACTGCGTAGTCACTGGTAGTCACTGGAATCACTGCCTAGAAAACCTGGAAGAATTAATATTTGGTTCCTTTAAAAGGCATCTCTGCATAATACTTTTTTTCCTAAAAAACTCCAAAAAGAGAAAAATCAAGAGACTTCTATCATGCTTGACTGCGAAAAAAAATAAAATTGAGAAGTTCATTCCCAAATTACTTCCGCTGTTTTACTTAGATTGAAATTTGTTTTGTAAGCATTTAAAAATCAATATACAATAAGGAGAAATATTTTTCATTATTTTTCTCCCCATTATGGTACACACATATGAGGAGAATTTCTTTGTATAGATAAAATGCAAGAGGAGATCTGAAAAATTTGGTTGGAGTCCATAGCTAACCTGTCTCATCATTACTCCCTTTCTCATCACAGGACCAAACTGAATCCTAGGTTATAAATTAGGCATAGCAAGACTTTCTGAAACTATTTTACAGTGTTCTTAACACTATTGTGCAAAATACATTTACTAACAAATCTCAATATCTTTCTAGAAATATTTCCCTCCTTTTCCATAAATACTTCTGCTCTTTGTAATGAAACAATTTCTTTGCTGTACAGCACTTACACGTGAGAGAGGTTGGGTCAAGCTTCAACCTGTCACATTCAGATGTCCCAGGATCAAAAGTATCAACTTCATCATAAATATTTTGACGTAAAATGTTCCTTATAAAGTCTGGGTTCATAGTGGTTTCCATAAATCCCTCTATTGGTGGTGGTGGTGGTACAGAAAACACTAGCTGATAAATTACAGTGGAGCTTTCATTACTGAAAAACAAAGTCAAGCATGAATGCCTTCAAATTACTACCAGATCTTTTCTTTTTTTTATGAAAATACTGACTTTTCATATCAATGTTGGCAAGAAAAGCATTATAAAAGAAAACTGCCATCAAAGATTCCAGTTTCCTCTTCCCCCTCCTTTCTCAGATCAGCTCTTGATACTGGGTACAGCCAGAGACAGGTTTTCCAATGCACAAAGGGCAGTTGGACCTGTGTCCTAATGGGGTGTGGTTTTCAGCACTTTACAAGTACATACCGATAAGAGGTGTTGCAATATCATTTACCTAGGCTAGCTAGGAACCTGCAGAAAGGTTTGCTCTCCTGATCAGCCATACCTGGGACCACCCAGCTATGCTCCTGACTCAGCTCTGGAGTAGATTACACAAACCACTGAATGGGAGACCACCTCTGGAGATTTCATTGTGGTGTACCAAATCTACTGACTACAATTCAAGTTACATTTTGTATGCACAGAATTGAAAACATTTTTTAAAAATAGTTGAATGAGGGAAAAGAAGAGGAAAGAAAGAGAGAGAGAGAGAGAGAGAGAGAGTGTCATACAATGAGTCACAGAGAGAGGGAGATCAACTAGCCAATATGTATGCAGAATTACAGCTATATATTTGATGGTCTAAATCATAATTTTTACCTGAAAGGCTAAGGGGCTACAGTTCACTCACTGAACAGAGCTGGCATGACCAAGGCCAGCAGTGCAAGGGAGAATATTCCCATAAGGCAGAAAAGTGTCCTCAGGTCTGCCTGCATCCCAGGGAGGCTCTTCCTCTATCCTTGCTCTCTCAAGGGCCTTGGGACTTGGCAAATCTACTTCCCATGATTTTCTCCCACCTTTCTAATTCCTTTTATTATAGTGCTTTTCCAGAACTCCTTGGAGAAGCTCCCTGATTGTCTTCCCTTGCCTCTCTGCTATTTCTCCATGCCAGGAGGCATGTATATTCCTGTAGCCTTTACCTCTTTAGGGAATAAAACAGTTCTCCCCTCCCCATGAACCCTGTTTTATTTACATAAGACTATTTAAGCCACATCAATCTTAAGTGGCTCCAGCAATTAATTTTCCTTTTAATAAATATCCTTGAATATGCTTATATAAGGGCTACAATTGGAATCAAAGACATCAGAGATGATACTTCACAGCAACAAATTGTTACTGTCAGGATATACTATCAGCAGCACTTGCCATTTCCAATAGAGGATCCTTTGACCATTTTTCACTACCTATACACGTAACTTTCCCCAACCTATTTTTCACAGTTAAGTATTGTGCATTTTCACACAGGCATGTGTATGTCTCCTCAAAAGCCTGTAATTTTCATATAATTTTTGAGACAGAAATTGCTTACCTGAAAGAAATCACCTGAGCTGATCTAAAGTAACGCCCTAGAGCTGGAGATGAGCTGTAGACCTCTGTTAACTGGGAGAGAAAAAAAAGTAAAGAAAGGATTTAAAGGATTTCTTCTATTCAATCTATTTTTCCCAAAAATACAAAAGAAATTATTTTTACAAGGTGTTTTAAGGGGCAAAACATAGGTGCTGAAGGTCAAATATCAGCAAATATCTGCCCTGAAAACACACAATCCCTTTAAATTTGACAGACAAGTTAATCTGTGTGTTTGACTGATTGCTATATTACCTTAACACAATGGATGCAATCAGGGTGACCTAAAATTATGTGCTCACATTGCCATGTGCAATTTATGTTGTTAGGTGTTTTAAGGGGCAAAACATAGGTGCTGAAGGTCAAATATCAGCAAATATCTGCCCTGAAAACACACAATCCCTTTAAATTTGACAGACAAGTTAATCTGTGTGTTTGACTGATTGCTATATTACCTTAACACAATGGATGCAATCAGGGTGACCTAAAATTATGTGCTCACATTGCCATGTGCAATTTATGTTGTTAGGTTTGGGATTTTATTAGTACCAAAAAGCCCTTCTACCCTTACTCAGTAGAGGGAATGGTCTCTCTACTGATACTCCCTTACCCTGATGTCTAAATGAGCACTGCCATGCTTGATGAACTTATTTCAGGGTAAATTCAGAGCTGTGACAGCTCAGTGGAAATGGCAGCTATCAACCCAGGCTGTCAGCATGCACTCACAATGCAGCACATGGGATTTTGAGCTAGATGGCTTTCAGTGATCCCCCCTAATCTGTGTTATTCAGTGATTCTATGAAAAAGGTGAAGACTGTGTCCTAACTCTTAACCAAATTTGGAAAAAATGAGATGCCTTTTTTTTTTTAACATCAATTTAAACTGTTTGTGTGCCTAAAAGCAGGCAACTTTTTTTTTTCTAGGACTTTAAAAAAGTACAACTCTTTTTTCTTTTTTTTTTTCTTTTTTCTCTTTTTTTTTTAAATGCAAATGACTGAGCTGCTACACAGAGCAATAGAAACTTCTTAGTGGGGTAAACACCGACTATGTTATAAGCACAATCAACTTTGCCAAGAATCACATCAACACATACCCTCTTAGTAATGTCTTCAGAGAAAAAGTGCGGGAGACCACACATTAACTCCAATGTTCCCGAAAAATTGTAAAAATTTCCACTGTTTAGCAGTGCATGAGAATCCCAGTAGTCATCCTCATCTGTGTAAACATCTAATATTCAAAAGGAGATAGAAAGAGGAGGAAAAACTTTCAGTTAACTGAAGTATTGAAAAAAACCTCACGGCTTTCTCCAGGGTGGCTTTCTCACAAATTTCCTAGGTAAGAACTGCCTGGGGTGACAGAAAGAAAGTGCAAGTCACCTGAAGAAAAGTGACAGCACATGGCAGTCAATCCCCATTAACAAAAGTCAGCTGCTCTGGGAGCCTGACAGGCATTGACACCACTCAAAGGGATCTAAGTGATCCATGGCACTTGGTGCAGCATTACAAACATAATTTGCATCTTCATCCCTGACTCTCTTCTTGTAACATTTTCTCACTTAGCTGCAAACTGGAATTGCCACCTAATCAGGATACAAGTTGCTTGCTGTCTGCTGAGATAAAAGCATTCACATCCAATACTTAACACACCACCCTCTGCAGTCAGTACCCCAGTTCCAGGAGTTTAAAGGATGCTACTATTGCATTTGTGTTATATTAGATTGCACATATTGTACATTTGTATTAGCTGATGAAGCAAGAGTGAGTTACTTACTAGAATAAAGAATTAGGCTGAAGAGGGTGACCAGGAAGATTACTACAAATATTGTAGCTACAACCATCCATAGTTTACACTTCCAGAAAACAACATTCCTGCATGGTTTCCAGTGATCTGCCTCCTAGTTATAAAAGGAAAGGGCATATTGATTCATGAATAAGGCAGGAACATTTCAAAACAAAAAAATAACAAACCCAAAACATAGATTGGAGAGCTTCATTGGTAAGCCGTGCCCTACAGCAGGGGTTCCCACCCTTGACTACTGCTGCAGGCGGGAACACAGACCTGCAGGAGGCAAAAGACATTCACAGGCAGGCTATTACTTAAAAGAGAGACAATATAATTCCTGTTTATACAGAATTTCCAACTCCTGCATTGTCCATAAAGCTGTACTACAAAACTGTTTTCTTGGCTCCCAATTTTTAAATTTTTTTTAACTACAATATGAGACTTTTATAGCTGAATCCCTTTTTCTTCATAAGATTGGAAACTTGAAGGCTATTGAGTATATTTAACAGAGTTTAACTCAAATCTCACCTGTTCTAGGAGATCAGAAGAAAACTGCCTCTGAAGCAATTGTGCTTGCATGTACATTCATATGGGAGAGAAAGGACAATACTTGCCTGTCATTTAATTTTTAGTAAGATTTAAGACCATGCCAAAAGTTAGTCTTTTAATTAGTTAACCCAACAGCATGAATATTATTTTTTTTAAAAAAGGACAAAAAAATTGCTTAGATGACATAGCAGAACAGAAACTTCAACTGTTTTGTCCCACAGCCAGAAGACTGAAGGAAAGGCTTAAATTCACACGTAAACCATGCTGCCTTTTTAATTCATCCTCCTCCTCACTCTCCATCCACCATAAACCCCATAGTAAACTCCATGTCCTTTTTGACATCAGTACCAGATAAGGAAAAGTACATAGTGTAGGTTGTCTGGGCCACACACGTGCAGGTTGGGAGGAACCAGCTACTGGCTAGAGGCACTAATCCAGGTTATTTTTTATTTGACTTTTAAAATATATTAGAAGAATGATACTTCTGTTTAATAAGTGACATTAGCATGTAATTTTTTTTGTTTTAGAAATTTAAAAAAAGCTAGCAACTGCTGCCGAGAGTGCAACTATGAAATCAGCCATAGTCATATCAGTTGGAACAGACAGCTATCAAGCCCAAGTTTCGATTGAACCAACATGTTTAGACTACCATAAAAATGTAATTATTAATCACACACAGCAAACTGGCTTGATCTCAAAAAAACATTCCGCTCTGCAACTAGTCCAACACCCTCTGGACATTACCCATAGGCATTGCAAGAATGCTGCGAGGGAAGCAACAGCAGCAGAAAAACTCTCCCCACAGTGGGCAGGGCAGTTCTGCTTAACGTGCTACCTGAGCAGAAAGCAGAGCATGGTGAGGGAAGCAACAGCAGCAGAGAAACTCTCCCCGCAGTGGGCAGGGCAGTTCTGCTTAACCTGCTACCTGAGCAGAAAGCAGAGCATGGTAACTTTCCAGCAGTCCCTACAGGACAGGCAGCCATTTGCTAGAATCAGCAGAAACAGAGCTCATATGAAAACTCCGTTCTGGGAAGGGGAAGGATAAACCTAAGGGTAAAGTTTCTCAAGACAGGCGAGCGGATCTGGCTCACCCCCTGCCTCTCCTCCACCCTCTCCTGTTCCTCTTTGCACCTCCCTAGAACTTGTCTGACCCTGCAGCAAGCTGATTTGGCTTACCAGACCAGAGGAAAAGTAACTGGCCCCTGATACAGTGGAATAAATGGGGGGGTTGCCTGGTGGGTGGAACAAAACAGCCCAGGGAGGTGATCAGTGGGGCTCCCAAGAGGAAACAGCTGCTCTTTACTCCGCAGGAGTGGCAAGGGAGAGGTGGTGTGACTAATACACACAGGTCTCATGGGGGGCTCCACCACGCCTACAGAAAAGCTTGGCACACCACAAATATTCCCTCTGCTCTTGAGTAATGTAAATCATTATACAACAGCCATCTATGAATATATACTGTTCCTCTGACAGTCTGTTCCATAGCATTAACCTATGCAGGGGGAACTGCCTCCCTCAGGACTCACATACTGGTCTTAACTGAGGCTTTGGAGCATTCTATTGATACAAATTCATAATTATTAACAACAGCAAATTACTCAAAGATAAAAAGAGAGAGAATTCAGCATGCTCTGCTGGAAGACAACTTATGCTTGTTTTGGCAGTACTGTTTTCTGGTCAATTTGTACTGAAAGAAAGCCTGGTTTTAAAACTGGTTTCAACTTTTCTCCTTTCTGATTTTTCCCCACCAACAACACATGAAAAGAGAAAGCAAAACTCAGAGTTCCAATTACAACTTCAGTTCCAAAGTTAAAGTTTAAAATCCCACTCCAATATTAGAACACTTAGTTGATAAGAAGGAAAAAAAGTTTAACAGGCTTTCAGCCTTTACTTTCAAGTGAATAATCTTTCCCTCTCAAACAACAAATTAACCACCCGGACAAGATGTTCCTGCAAAGTGTCATTTCTCTTCCTGCATAGTGTTTTTCCTCAAGAGCAAGGATCAAATGAGCAAGTGAAATTCCTACCTTTCTCGTTTGATTATTGAGAGGCTTGCCATGATCAGCCTCACTTTCCTCCACGTTATCTTCTTGTAATTCAATAATCTCATGCTCCTGAGCAGAGTTTCGCCTATTCATCACTTCTGCCTCTGTGCGAGGACTTCTGTCTCTGAAGAGAGCACGGAGGCAACTCATTTCCTTCTGGTTTCAGCTGCAGTTATGTTCAGTAATAGCTCTGGTATGAGGCTGGAGACAGTAACAGAGGGAGTTGGGATAGTTTTCAAAGGAGTGATCTCAAGACACTGATATATAAGGGGAATTCCTAGGCAGAACAAATAAATAATGTCAACTGGACTAGCAATAGCGAAATGGGAGGCAGAGGAAGTATCGATTTACCTAGCTGTGAGAACTGCGCCTCTCAGCTGTGCAATACTAGGTTTTCCAGTTTACCTACCCTTCCTGTACCTGCCCTTGACAAGCAGGTGACTAAACCTTTAGCAACATCGTCTCTGAGGCAATTTTGAAAGGAGCCAGGGTGCTTTCCCTGCTGCTCTCAGCCGTAAAATGCTATTACTGTTATCCACACAGCCAAACAGATGTTGTTCTGAACAGCACAAACTAAATAAAGGATCATTTAGCTTGTGGTTTTGCTTAGTCTGTGACTCAACATCAACACTTGCAATTCTAGTCTCCTTTGTTAATCAATCAAGAAATGAATACTACTGTGCTTTGTGCTGCAAATTGTCATACAGCTTAAAATCACATCTGGTGTTAAAGAACCATTTATGTCTATTAACATACTATCCAACCTAAACCTGAGTAGCTGCTTTCAGGTGAAACAACCCCAAAGGACAAACCTGAAGAGAAGAGGAAGACAGTCTTCAATTTCAGCCTGTGCTCTACAGGGCATGCCTTTATGAAGCAATCATGGTAATCTGGTCTGCGCTAGCTTCCCACATGAACTCTCCCATGCACCTAGAGTCACTCATAACAGCTTACTGCAGCCAGGGGCTGATTCCTCCCCTAACCTCTTCAGTATCCTGCATCCTACCTCCGCTTATTTCTCCTGTTCTGACTGCATCCTCATGTTTCTCCTTCCTCTCCATAGATCATCTCTTTCCCCTCCGGATCAAAAAGGCTGGGCAGAGAGCTGCACTCCCACTCATTCTTTTGTCTCAGCACAGAGAGAATCATGCATTGAGCCAAACAAATCCTCTCTTCTGAACTCCCTTCCCTGCTCCCCTCACAGCACTGGTCCTTCTTGTTCCAGCCAATAGCTTAGGATGCTCTCTGCCCAATCCCCACACTTCAATTTTCTCTTTGTGCAACTCACCTGGCTACTGATGCCTGAAGCATTCCCAGGGTTCAGATTCCTGATGTCATGTCACAGCCATCCAGGTGAAAGCACTCCATAAATCTTAGGTTTATTCAGCAAGTAAAAAGAAATTGTATACCCCACTTTTTGATTCTGAGAATTCTTGAAACTGTGGAGGACTGAGGATGAAGCTCAGCAGTCATCAAGATGAAAACCACTGTCTGGGTCCACAAGATTTTACCTGGGACATCTTCTCTAGAAAAGCATTTATCAGCTGGTTCTCACTACTCCTGCCAGAGATGAGCTTCATTTATTTCATTTCCACACAGAGTAACAGATCTTACCTTCCTAATGAATTGTCTGAAACCAAAGAAAGCAGTTCTTCTAAGTCAAATAGTTAATGATTATGGATCTCAGCTTTTAAAGGCCAAAGTCTTTATTTCATTTATATCTGTGAAGTATCTACTTAAAGTCCTGTCTTTCATCTGGGCAATTTAACTTCCACACTTGATACCTTTCTTGCATGTGAAGTACTGACCCTTCCAACACATGTTGCTGAGAAACTCCCAAAAAAATAAAGGGAAGTCAAGAGCTGATGTGATCTTTCTGGTCTAGGCTTTTATCTAAAACAGAACTGTGGGAAAACTGAATCAAAACACTTCCAGTTTCAATAAGTGGAAAAGAAACTTGTGCTCTTAAATGTGCACTTTAGTAATAGGGGTACACTTGGCTTAGCTTTACAAAAAGAGGAAACTCCCAGGTACAAACATAGTTCTGGTTGCACCTGGAGATTAGAATATCAGAGGCACAATCAAACAATTAAAACTTGCAGTTTTAGCATATGTTTATTAAAAAGGAAGATGTGAATGACTGACTAGCCATTAAAGATACTAACTTCCTAAAATACAGGCTTCTAGTATAGCTTATGCTTCAAGTTTGACACATGCTGGGACAAGGTGTCCAACACTAGTGCAAGAAAGGAAAGAAAAGCAGTATCAGCATTAGAGGGATGAATCTCACTGCATGTAGATTACAGTGCTAGCTCATGCCAGGATTTTGCCCCCATGCTGCCCAGGTGGGTCTAAAAACTAAACAAAGATATTTATGTACTGCAGAGTAAGTGTGATGTGTGAACAGCAATAACAGGCATTCGAATTGCCAGGGTTTTAAAAATTTATTTTATGTACATTAAAGGTGAAAACAAAACACTTCCAAATATTGAGCACAATTTTAAGGCCATCTACATGGTCTTAAGGCCATCTTGACAGATTTTTCATTAACCTAAATACTAGTATTCCTAAGTCTAAAAGACAACTTTGGAACCCTTAAATCATCTCATTGGGGTGATCATCTCATCAGAAGGTTATAATTATCAAAACTAGATTTACTGAGGGTTAAAGGAATGTGGCTGCCATTTCCTCTTCCACTTTTTTGGAGTCCAAGTATCCATTCAACCACATAAATCCATTTTCCTTTTATGTCCCTTTCAATGCAGTATGGCCATGTGGGCACAGCCCAGGAAGATACACAAAACTAAAAACCTGAGCCTGAAACTCTACACACTGTGGTCCAAGGACATCAGGAAAAACAGTGTGAACCCACCAGGAGCATGCTTAAAATTCTCAACCCATGCCAAAGCCAGAGCTGGAGAAATACACTTGTAGCATATTGCAAATATTAGACTCTACAGTTCAAACAGTAAAGATAAAGCATCAAAGTTTATGTTTGTTTAATTAAAACTGATTAATTCTTTCCTTTTACTTAGACAACATCCCAAAGAAACTAAATTTGCTCTTCCAATACTTTAATGAAATTTTCATGGCATCCTAACATTTGTGAGCTATATATATCTGGCAGCTTTAAGAGCACAGGAGGGAGCTCAAATGTTACAGCCCAGAAAGTAAAAGTCATGCAGTGGCAGCATAACTAGAGGATGAATTAATCTCAGCTTTGTACACTATATTCTATTGGCATTTTCAAGAAAAATGAAATCTTTTTTTATGTTTAGAATCCTGTAACATGACTAAGGCAATATACGTGAGTTGAGTACATATGGAATGTGGCCATGAATGCCCAGATATGTATATGTGGAAACATATATAGGTATATAGATAACAAGGGAGATGGAAGGAGAGAAGATTTGCAAAAGAGAGATTTGGCTGGATTTTTGTTACAGTTTCTAATCCATTTTATGTTGTTTTAAAGGCAGTGCTGCTTTTGTTATTGCTAGGTGAACCACAAATTATAGTTTCTTCATTAGGGAAGTATATTCTTTCACAAGAAACAGTCAATGGCATTTTCATGTTATATCATCAGGTAGACTACTGTAGGAAGCAGCTTTCATTCAGAGATGATCTGCATTTTCTCCTTGGCTCCTCAGTTTGTATTCTGACGAATCCAGTCATAAAGTGCCGTCACCTTTGTGTATACACCAGGACGATTGCGCCGAGCACATCCTTCACCCCAGCTCACAATGCCAGCAAGGTACCATCTATTTCCTTTTCCTGTGCAGGCCAAGGGGCCTCCAGAATCTCCCTAAAATGATGGGAGTCCAGCCATTAGTGCACACACAGAGAGAGCACTGTAACAAAATTTAGGCTATTTATGAACAGTAAATACCTGTCCCTCTCTTTCTCAAATCAAAACTTAACATTAGAATATTATTTCTGGATAGAATGTACCCAGCTAGACATCAAATGTATCCAATTATTTTAACTTTTGGAAGTAGCACACTAATCAACATAAAACAATGGGAAAAAGTAGTTTATAGAATTACTCCTTGCTATTGTCCCATTACAGGATTCATAAAACAACTCACCACAGCCCAAATGGGGAGAGAAGATGTCAGGGATGGAAAGAGAGAATTCTATTACCAATTGGCCATGTATTGTTCGCAGGTTGAAGGCAGAACTCCTATACTGTGTGTTAAATAGGAATAGAAAGATACCACAAACCCCCAATCAAAAAAAAAACCAACCCCAACAAACCAAACTAAACCAAAACCAATAAACAAATCAGGCCCAATTAAGTATTACCAGCAGTTTCATAATCAAGACTTCGTCTACATTCATAGAGGGAGAGGAAAGAACAAAGACTAAGGCAAGTGTAAAGAACTGCCTTCTCAAATGAACATGCAGCTCTGCACAGCAATGTAGAAAAGTAAAAGTTCTCATTCATTTCGGTTCACAGGAACAGAATGCATTTGGACTCTTCAATGCTTTTGTGCCCTTCATTCTTTTAACCTCATATGCCTTCTGTGAACAGACCTGTCACAGAACTTTGAGCAGCTACAGTGCAGCTCATCTCTGCAGCTATTCCTTACTCATACAAGGCAGTCAGCAACCTTCAAATTGACCCTGGGGTTTGTTTGCTGCCCCCAGTTGGAGCTAAAACATGTAAGAGGTCAGAAGAGAGCCATGAACTGAAAAAAGAGTAACAATAGCAAGCTTTCATTATCCAATCAAACAAAATTATCTAGAAAGGAGATAAGAAAAGAAGCCAAAGCAATTCTTCCTCACTCTCAGGCTGCTGTCATGCTATCAATTTTGATAATCCAAGAGGCTGATCTTAAAGTGACTTGAGAAAGGAGGCTACATAGTCCAGCCAGTTATGCAGCCAGTTCTGAAAGACTGACTGGGCTAAATATTAGTAGGGAGAGGAGGGATTCTAAACATACCAGGCAAGATTAAAGAACATCCTAGAGTGATAAGAAAACAGTCTGAAAGAGTGAATGTTTTATTTCTCACAGTAAGTATCACATCCTCTCTAAAGATGAAAGGTGTTTGGAAGCTTCACATGGCTTGTGCAACACATACGCAGCTTACATGTCCAGGAAGAAATGAAACAAAACAGGATGACCATAAGTCTAGAACTGTAGTAAAAAGGTTTCAGGGTGCTGTGGGAATTTCTTTCTAGCACTCTATGGGAAATACACTAGGGACAGAAAAGAAAAAAATAGCAAAGATGCCACCCAGACTAAGAACTTAAAGACCCAGAGGGCCAGCATGCTAGGACTCAGATACAGCATATTATGTTGGAAACTGGCCAGTATGATATATATCTGAACTAGTTAAAATGTCCATCTGAAAGTTCAGGGGCATTTCTTAAGCAACACATTTTTTTTGAGGAACATCATGCCTCTAAACCAACATGTATTAGCAAAACAATTCCAAGGTTGAAGGTTATAGGCAAACTGTACATAAAGTTAACAAAAATAATAATTAATTGAATTAGAACTTAGAAACTGCAAGAAAATCCTGCAGTGTATATCTATCATGTATAAAGAAATTTGACCCATTTTGAGCTACAATCTTGTAAAAATTATCCTATTACATTAAAATAGTAAAATTTCTATCTTACACAAAAATTATATCGAATTGCCAGGGTTTAAAAATCAGTAACATAATTCTCTCCCTTTACACAGTAAGTGGTATAACAACCATGTTCGTAATTTGCAAGTTGATTTTCATCATAAGAAGTTTAAATACCAATAAAGTACACAAGTAGTCTAATCACTGAGGAGAAAGAAGGCACAGTTGGGACAGCTAAAGGATGTCCAAAGAGCAGTTTCTGATTTTGTGTGTAAATAAGCTAAGTGATATAACTTATAATACCACGGTGTGACCAAAACTTGTAATTACACACATGAATGAACAATTCCAATTAAAAGGTAGTATTGCAACTGCAATTCCCAAACCTAGCTTACCTTTTCCTTTTGTCTTTCCTTGTAACTGTAACAACACATTACTCCTCATACTGTTATACAGTATTTTAGCAATTCCACACCCAGACATTGAAAAGGAAAAGATGGCTCTAACCTTATTCCTTTTACCCTTATATTTTTGTTCTCTTATATGAAATATAACTGTTGAAGATGCAAAAGAATTATTCTCGACACATTTTACCCCTTGTCTTTGTGAAACAGTATTTCTCAAGAGAGTCAGAGATTATCTATGCCAGATTATCTATGCCAGATTTCCTTCCTTATTTTGGAGAGCCTTTAGTTACTGTGTTAAATTAAACATACATTCACACTCAAGATATCTCACTCTATTACTAATAAAACAAACCCACAAAAAACCCAACCAAAACCAAAACCCAAAAAAACCCCCCAAACCACACAAACAACCCACATCTCTGAACAGTTTTTCCAATGAAAGCAAGTATTTTGTTGCAGTTTTTCTGCAAGTTGCAGATTACCTGGCATGCATCAATGCCACCATTAAGGTTCCCAGCACACAGCATACGTGATGTAATAAGGCCATCATACAGCTTGTTGCAAACACTTTGGTTAATTATTCTCACTCGAGCTTCCTGCAGTGTTTTGGCAAAATGACCTAGAGAAAAATGCAAATGGTATTGCAGAGGTTATGGTGGTACAAATTTCTAATTGAGATACAACTTTTCAAAACAAGAGTGAACAGCTTCAAACACAAAATCTACCCAGCTAATGTCAGCAAAGTAATTCTCTTTCCTTCAAATGCTTCCTGCCCTCAGCTTTTGAAAGCTGCTGTGCACACTACCCTCTAGACAGAGAGGTCCCATTGTACCACCTTTCCATTTCCCTAGGCATTATCCTTATGAGCTTCTTCTGCCAGAAAGTAGTAAGAGCATCATGCAAATTGCAAGATAAGATTCCACACAGCATGACTAACTTTGAATGCCATTTAAAGTTACTATTTACACTACGATTGTGCTCCAAACATTGTCCAAGTCCTACAAAATGAAATTTCTATATTCTTTTCCATCTGCCCACTTCTAGGGAAGAAACTGAGGAATAAAGCTGAGAAGTGAACAATTTATTTTTAAATACCACAAAAAAACAGCCCAAAAATCACAAATTATGCTAAGACCTTAAATCTGTACTATAGCACTGACATAAGGTGTCATTGTGAACTAAATATCCTGAGTCATGTTTTGACCCAACAGTGAACATAAGTTTTTCAATATCTGGCTGATAGAGGAAGTACTGGGTTTTGATTTGCTTACTTATTTGCCTCTGAGGGTGGGTTGTAAGTGATACAGGTAAGATGGAAAAATGTTTCTTTTACATGTCAGTATATTGAATTTGAATGTTACCCACATAATGTTGGAAAAAAGCAAGACATTGTATGGAGGCATCAGTGGTAATGCCGCTTGCATTTCATGAGTTTATTACATTATTAACCAGATTTAAATATTTTCTTTTTTTAAAAGTCATATTTAGTAAGCCAAAATTACAACAGCCTGTGGCTTCTGATCAAATATGAGGAACTAGGTTTCAGCACCATTGTGGCTGTTCATGGCTTCATATTGCTAAACACAGTCTTAAAGACAAATTATTTCTCTGCAATAGTTTCAAGTCGCTGTTTTCTTTACCTTCAAGATTGCTATTCACCAGACAAAATAAACTATGAGCATGAAAATGGGCACATTTTTGTAAATTGATGGTCATTTGCTTTCCAATGATCTGTGACAACTGAGTATGCATTTTGTCACTTATAACCTGCCACTCAAGCAAAAACTCAGAATTCACAGACTGTAGCTAAAGAGATCTTTTCAAGCTTTTTATAGACCTACTACATTAACCACATAGGGTTTTTTTTGCTTACAAGCATATTTCACTGCTAGAGTTTAAAACTAAGCCAAAGTTGCAAGAAGTATATCCAGAAAATGAACATACTATTTTCTTTTATGGCTCCCCAGCCAGTTACATAGCAGACAGTTCCATAAAGAAATATTCTAGAGGTGCTGGGTAAGCAAATGGGCTGTACCAGCTCACTGAAGAATACAGGTGTCTCCATTTCCAACAGGGCAATATCATAGTCCGAGATAGCCTGGTTGTACTGTGGGTGGACAATAATCCTTTTGATTGATCTCGTAGCTACACGATTGCTCTTTTCATTAATAGTATGTAAGCCCATATATGCTCTCCAGCCCAAAGGAATGGAGTATCTGTAAAGAGAATGTTTTTAGAACATCCCACTCAAAAGTAACGCAGTGTTAGTTGACTCTATTTTAACTACTTTTCAGTAGCTGATGAGATTCATCAAAACCAAAGTGCATGGAGAAGAATATCTCTTTGGAAGATACATGTACTATGGTCTCTGTCTCCTAAAACATTAAGCAATGTTTCTACCTACTATTTTGAAAATAATTAATTTCCTGGAGCTATAAGACCAATTCCTTGCAATACACCATGCTTTGAAAGTCAGAAAAGCATATTAATAAAGTCTATTTCCTCCTTGCCACATATAGGATGTATGTCTTTTCAATTTACACTACCTAAACTGAACTTCAGCGAGTTTTACACTCCATTTATCAATAAATAAGACTTTTCCTGGGAGAAAAGGCCATACTTTCTACTTAGAAAATCCCTGTTTACCCTAAATCTAAGAAAACAGTGTGTTATCATACAGAGTTCACTGGCAATGGAAGCAAAATAATAACTTCAAATACTTAGGACTTTTGGAGACAGCAGACTACATTATTGAACGTTTATGTAATTATATCATGTCACAGAGTTATAACCTGGTTATTAAACTGCAAATACTCTATAGCAACATAATTTCTTCATACCTCACAGAACCAGAATCCAGGAAGCAATGGGCAGCAGATACGAGCCACCTGTTGGAAATAACAGATGCACCACATATATGGCCATGTGCTCCCATCTGTAAACTTGCTTGCCAAGGCCACTTTCCAGATCTTGCATCTTCACCTCCAACAATTCTGTTTCTCTTAAGTTGGTGTCTTCCACAAGCTAATAGAAATAGTTGAATAAAATAGTAACAAAGCCCACAAGGTCATTTCACTTTGCTATGCTTAACACAAACTTTTACCCATAGACCTTGAAGCTGTTTGCAATTACTGTGCAATTGGTAAAAAGGTGAGTACTTGCCCATTTTCACTCAATAGGCAGGTCAGATATAAACCAATCATTGTCTATCCTTCCATGCAGCTTTCTAAAGAGGTCAATAAATGAAAAAGACATTTAAGCACAATTCTAAGCTGTGTTGTTTCCAAACGTTCATTTGAATACATTCTCATATAATTTCCCCTCCTTTAAAACACAGCTCAAACAAGCACCAAGACCTACCAGCTTGTTCTGAAAGTGTGCATTGCTTGAAATAAGGCATCATAGGCAGAATGGATGAGTGGTTTTGAAAGAAACAGTGCAAAATTCAATACAGATATTTTCATACAGATTTTACTTGGAAATTAACTTTTTTAAAATTCACTTTTCATTTAACCAGTTTTTACTCCAATAATGCTTGACCACAACACAAATTCCTGACTTAGTTTCACAAGTAATTGGCTAATTTTAAAATAAATGTTACCACACCACAGTTAATTTCATCAGATCCATCTGCACAGTCTTTTTTCCCATCACACTCAGGATTTGGTTTCAGCAAGCACTTTCCATTGAGGCATTTGTATGCATAAGGGGAGCAACTTCTGTAGGCTGAAATAAGAGAGAGAGGATAGCGTCGGATGTTCAGAGTCATGGTTTCAAATTATTAAAAAAACCTCGCACATTCAATGAGTTGTTCAAAGCTACACATTCTAGTCTACTTGAAGTAATAGTTTATAGTAGTGCAAGCTGGTCCCTCTGTGAAGAGGGGTTAGGGGAATATTTCACTGATTAATGATTGCACTAATTTCAGTCTCCACTATCCACAAGGAAAAAGACAGAAGAGCCTCCAACTGTCCTCACTCCCACTTTACTTAACTCCAAAGTGAGTAAGCTAAGCTTGTCAGATCTGTTCTTTTACCTTCACCAGCACTACTGGCATTATAAATTATGAATCTTCACAGCAGTTTTTTGGTTTTAAGTGAAATTGAGAAAATTGTGAGAGAACTTTATGCTTGCCTCCAATTAATTTTTGTCTAAGGACTATCACAGTTTACTATGTGACAATCCTGACAGTTCTCAGCAATAGGTTTCCATTACTATCACTCTTGCTACCAGTTGTTTATATTGACCTCTAAACAGTGGGAGGGAGGTGTTTTCAACAATCAGAGATACTCCTGGCTACCTCAAGGACATAAGATTCAAAGCAAGACAAGAATTATAAAGGCAAAATGGAACAAGTCAGTGGGGAGACATTAGTAGTACCAGCAATGTCCATAACCATGGTGGATCTAAAAGACCATGCATGTGGCAAAAGTGCACAACCTACTATGTCTCTCTCCCTTACATTATTTGGTACTGGTCTGGCAGCCTTTGGAGGAAAAGCACTCTTCTAACAGGATCAGGATCACAGCAAGGCATGGTTACATCATCCTAAAGTCACTGTTATCTTGGGCTTTGCTTCACTACTTTATTGTTTAGACACTCCCAAGAACTAATTATACTCTGCAAGTTTCATTTTCACTATTATGAAACTTGTACTTTCTGCTATGAAAAAAGATCTAGAAAATATCTAGAAACAATACATCCATTAAAATAAGCAATTCCTGCTTCTGCCTTCCACCATCTTTTGGAAAATAGCTAAAAATATGTACTTACAGCAGTTGTTTTCATCACTGTCCTCCCCACAGCTGTCATCGTCTTTACAAGTGTTATACTGATGCTTACACTTCCCATCACCACAGTTCGACTGTTCTGGATTACAACCTGAAGGAAAAAGGTCTGTAAACACATTGTAATTCCCATAGCATGCTAGCAGCCATGTGCTACACTCCCTACCAGAGGTCACCTCGATGTTGCTGTGCCATCTCTACCAGACATTAATCCACCTTGGTTTTGATAGCCTCCAGTGACAGAGAAGCTTGTTTCATTACCTAACTTATGCTGTGCTCTCTGACCTTGGAATGACCTTCTGGTCACTCTTTCTCTCTTCAATGTTCCTTTCCTATCTTCTTTGACGTGCAGTGCCCAGTTTGGATCCAGTACTCTAGCTGAAGCCTTCCCACTGGTGACTGGGAAGGCATTTTCAAACTCCTGACTTACATCCTGGCATCACACTTTAAAAAAATGACAAAACCAAACCAAAACAAAGATAACCCAACAACAAAACACCAAATAAACAAAAAACACACAAAGAATATTTCATGACTTTGACTCACAAGTCAGCTTTTCAGTCACTATCATCCCCCCAGCCATTTTTTAGTAAAAGAAGTAACTGAGGCTATCCACATCTATTTGATTGCCTATGTTCAGATCTTCTCTTTATTTTTCTCCACATACATTTTCCACCTTCTCAGGAGCATTTATAAATACATCCCTTTTAAATCCATCTTTCTATTGTGTAGCACTTTTCCTATTTCATAAGCATCTACTCTAATCCATCGTTTAGATCACAAAATTATGCAGTGTTCCATAACAGATATTGGCAGAATGACAATAAAATTATCCTTCCACTTTGGTAATGCATCTTTGTCAGTCATCCTCTGGAAACAGTTTTCTGCATTTTTTTTCTCATGACATTTTGTTTGCTTACTGATTAGTTCATCGTACAAGACAGTGTCAAAGTACAGCTTCTCTATTTATCTTCTCACAGCAGAGAGCTAAAATGGAATTTTAAAAAGACCCATGCTGTTTTTTAGCATATTTTTCACTATTCACAAATAGTTTACTTTGCCTGCTTGTCGTGAATTGTTTTCTTTGGAAGTTTGACTTATATAGACTGGTGTCAAATTCTTTCTCGATTTTTCTGTTCTCCCACTCTCTAAAGAGATGCATTACACAGCCTCTTCTCCAGACTTTTACAACTTCACCCACATCCTTCATGTGATTTTAAATCACTACCAATATTTTAGAGCTAATATCAGCCACTCTCTAAGCTTCATGGAACAAACTCTAAACAGAAGACAACCAAGAAGAAATAATTGCTCTACCACAATCTAATTCATCACTACTATTGCAGGAGCCTTTCCAGGCTGCAGACAGACTGCTTGAAGGAATGCATGTTCTATCTGCATATCTAAGGACAAGCTAGAAAAATAAGAAATCAGTAGCACTAGAAATGCTGTTACAGTCTAAACACATTAATGCAGGACTGTACCATGAAGAAGTATTAAAATGGCTATTAAAAACTAAAGCTAATGCCATTTATAAAACAGAATGTTGAAAAATGAAATGATATCTTACTTGGCACACTCTGCCAAAGATTTTTATCAAGCAGTCTGAATTAAATGAACCAATATTCACCAAAATAGATTTAGCAAATTAAATTCACATTAGCTGCCTCACTCTGAAGGTTGCAGGTAAACATAACAACTACCTATAGCAAACACTAATTTGTTAAGGGAATACATTTTACACAGGAACATCTAAAGAGAGGGAAAATAAAATCAAAACAAAGCATTATCTTTAGTATTATAAATACATATTTCCTGACATTAAAATGTTATAGAAATGAAGCTCTGTGGTACTACACTTAGCTTAACATCTGATGTGCATAAGTGCTTTATCAAACATTTTTCAAATCTAGAATACCATTATGAAACAGCATTTCACCAAGAATTTCTTTCACTTTTACTTAAACTAACAACGACCAGAGATGGTGTTTCTTCATGATATACAAAAAATGTTTGTTGTCTTTCACTTTTTCAGATGTGCTGGGAGAAAAAAAAAAAAAAAAGGAATAAAATTATCTGTGGAAGAATAAACACCCAAAACTTTTCTTTCTGCCCAAGTCAAGTCAAATTAAAGTTTTTCCCCTATACCACAATAGGCAAATTAAGAGCTCAACCAGACTGAAGGACCAAACACATGTATCCCACAGTTGTGTAATCAGTTCCAGTCTAGACTAATTTAGTCCACTGCCTTGCATGTGATGTCAGTGGGAGGAAAGCAGGAAAGCATGCACTACACAGCCAGCATTAGCTCAAAGGAGGAGTGTCTCCATATTCTCTGCATCACTCCCTGAGTTATTCAGCTGATGACTGGCATTTGCTTTCCAGGTCAACTCAGAGCAGTGCTTGTGAGTTTTAAAAACTGTGCTTGGGTAGGCACCCAACAACGGGAAGAAACTAATCTGCGGTGAATGACTGCAGGTACTAAAGATGTGGCAGAGAATGCATTTATTTTTCTTCCCCTCTTCTTACTACTGCTACAGTCAAGGCTGATGTTGATGACCAGTCCTCTTAATATATGCTGCTTGCTCAGAGAGTCTTCCAGGAATTACTGTATTGACTTCATATTGACACATTACAGCTATTCTACCCCTCCTGGTGAGGCTGAATACAGATCCTTATGATTGTGACTAAGTATTGATTAAACAAAATGAGCCATCTGCTTGCTGGCTCAGTGCTAGAAACAGAGCACACAGAGAGTACTACACACAATAAAGACTATGGATTTTCTCTGTTTAAGAAAAAGGTATTATTAGGCCTAGACTCATCTTTAAACCATTTTTGAGACAGTAAGCAAAGTAACCATAGGACATAATGTAGTTTGCAACTATTTCTAGTAGAAAGAGACACACAATAGGTGGCAGAAGAAATCCCTGAAAATATGTGAGTCCTACAGAATGACAGACCACAAAACCTACCACTTTTTTGCAATGAAAGGCATGAAACAAGAGTCTTTACCAGAGACCTTAATACATAAATGCTTCTAAGTCAACAACGAACAGAACTACATGCAGTCAAGGAAGCTGTGGATCTGAGGAGGTTTCACAAACTGAACTGATCCCTTGAAATCACTGAGAACTCTAGACAAATTGGGTAGAAGAAACAAAAGGCATATAAAAAATAAGATATTGCATATTTTCTAAGAAATATCACAAGTAAATATGTATATCTCCTGAAAACTCCTGTCCCACCCTCTGGAAGCCCCTGCAAAATCTAACACTGATCCAGAAGTGCATAGACTAGAGAGCCAGGAAGGGGCTATAAGAAACCCAGTCATATTTCTGCAGCATGTGCTGGCTAGGGGTCTTCTTTGACTGTCAGTGAAAACTTAAATAGTTTGTCTAAACCTGGAAACTGATCCAGAGCACACTGAGTTCTGATTTTAAAAAGACTAACTATTTGTGATTAACTCCCGTTGGCAGAAGAGTCGTGCTTAGAGGCTCTCTCACTCTATTTTTATGTTGCAACCTGGCTATTTTAAGATGTTAGGAAAGTGCCATTAGATCTGCAGAAACTGAGAGATTTTACTTTACTCCCCATTTTACAGAAGTGTTGATAGAAGTTAGAAGATAAATACTAGCTTCTAAAAGCATCTTACATCTGCTTTTATACAACTATTTGTTCAATTGAAGACACAACATTTTAAATATTTGCCTCTTGCAATTAGGTTAAGAAAGACAGACAGGTTGATTTGCATGTGGCTTGTCTGTTAAGGATAGTTTCTCCAAAGTTTCTCCTTAAAAATTAAACTATGTGCTTAATAACTTACGGTCTGTGTGACTGAAGGCTCTGTATTCAATGTAAAACCCTCTGTGGGTGACCAGTTCATCAGAATGAAAGTTGATTGCTACAGAATAGCCATATTCTCTGTTTCTGTTGTTTTCTGAAAGAGCTTTACAGTACCTAGCAAGGCAAAAGTAAGAATTATTAATTTCTAACCAAATTGACTATTAACCATTCAGCTGTGTCTACTCATAGTGAAAGGTATTGATGCCAGAAAGCTTTAAGACAATGCAGTAAAGATCAGCTATATTTTGATGTTAAAACCAGCTCAACAGAAGTGTTAGAAAACCTACTTACAACTAACTACCTTCCACTCTATGACTGTTCTGAGACTAGCAGACTTTGAAACAAAATAAAGCAAGATGATCAATGTGAGGATTTACCTTTTAAGTACAAACTGCTTCAAGCATGCTTGATTTCAGATTTCCCATTTAGGTTTGCAAACCAAAAGGCTACAAATCCAGTAAAGAATTAAATCATACAGCCAAATCCAAAGCTGTTGCGTGTTTCAATCTGCTCCTTCCAAGAAACAAATTATTCCAAATAGTGGGGATTTTAGCAAAAGTGTGAAAATTACAGTCACTAAAGAGTGAGCAGTATAGAGAATGAAACTTCTGATGATGCAAGCTCTTAACCCACATCACGACCACTGCCAGGAATTTACAGTTCAGCTGCAGCTCCATAAAATCCTGCAGTTTTCTATGTTATTGCTCTTAAGGGGAACAAAAGAGTAAGGAAATTCCTAACACTGTAGAAAAAGCAGAATGCTTAAATTAATGTAATGACAAATGTTCTGTACTAGGGCAGGATTAAGAACATTCTTCTGGTGAAGTTCTTTGGAAGCATGCTGAATTTTGTTGAAATGTATCTTTCTGCACTGTAAGTGACAAGACTTTTTTTCTTAAATACAGTTCATCACTCAAAACATCAAAGTGCAAATTAACATGTCAGAAAATAGTGCATTTACTCACCTAACTCCATCAATCTCTAACCAGTCTTTATCACATTTACTGGACCCTGGAGACTTCTCTTGAATTTGTATTATGAGGATTTTTAGCGAGAGCTTGTAGCCAGGCAATGGTGCCTAAAAATCAAAGGATAAATATCCTAGCACACACACTGATGAACTGAAATGTCTGTGCTTCTGCAAGGGTCAATCTGGTTTTACTTTTTATCAGATTGAAAATACTGCATTTCTTCAGTGCCTTTGAAGAACAAAAAATCTTTTCTAATCTATATATACATTGTAATCTTTTTAGACCCAACTTTGGCCAGACTGTGCCAGATAAAGGAGTAAGCCAGCATGATGTACTTTATCTGACATTCATGCTATGTTTGTACTGCCACTTGCACCTGTTCCTTTCCTGCATATAGATGAGAGTTTTGTGTTACAAACTACTAATAATGTTCACTGAGCACGCAAAAGGTAGAGACTGTTACCAAGTCGTATGTATAAAAAGCATCCTTTACCATGGAAAGTAAAAACGTAGTTAAATGCCTAATAGAGCAACAGACACACTGAGAAGTATGTAGAAATCATGAGCAGATTTTAAATCCAGCCAAAGGGATTACTGGAAATTGAAGGCTGAATTTCTGAGCTAAAGAAGGTCTTGTTTCTGCAGAATTCAGGGAGATACAGCGTGGTATCCATCACACGAGATATGAGTCACATGACAATTTTTTTCCTTCTGATGTAGAAGCAAAGTGTCAATTATTATGATTTTCCCCTAGCTGGTAGGAGTTGTCATCTTTCTTACCCATTACTTTGTTTCTGTCATGAATAATACTCAAAATTTTGGAAGTTGCCAATGTTTCCCTCCCATAGCTGGCTCCTGCACATAGGACAGGAAAGAAATGGGTGCCTGAGAAGAAGACAGGTGCAGTGTTCTCACTAGGTTTGCCCCTCCATTCTACCCACATCAAAAGCCCAATTTTATGTCTATATAACATAAAGCAAAGCCATCAGTACTCAGAGGAGTTCTCATCACTTACTCTGATAATCCAGCTGCAGTCAATGTTTGGTGGGTAATAACTTGGGTAATAAGGGGAACTCAGTGTCCCGTTCCAGGAAATATAATGACCACCACACACTGGGAGAGAAATACGTCAGCAAGGAACACAGTTATCTCAGCTGGGCTAAAGTGCAGAATCTACTTTGCTTGCTAGGACTCTTCTCAATGTACAGAGTTAAAAGAATAAGTTGTGACAGTATTTAACTCCCATTTTGCCTGTATTAACAGAAAATCACTTGACTGCCACCTCCCCATCACACTGAATTTTTCTTATTTTTGGATCAAAATATAACCAAGGGTAAGTACAAAACACCTCTGACTAAAGTGGTTTTTAAAAAAAATGTTCTTCTGTGGTAAGTGGAAGAAACAATTAAATATGGATGCAACAAACCTTCCCCTTCCAATTTATTTCTGACATATCTGAAGGCATTTTCAAAAATTAAAAAGCAATCAGCCCACTGAAGTGAAACCTCTGATTAATTTCATGTAAACCAGGAAGTCTGTGTGTCAGTTCTCAGTCTGAAAATTCAAGCCACATTTGCACAATATCTTTGAGGTTTTATTTACTACCAAGGACTCTCCAAAAGCACTAAGGAGGATATGCAGTCCTTAGTGCTTTTGATTCTCTTTAGGTAACATTGTGAGTGCAAACACGAATATAACAGAAATGAAAAGAATTTTGAAAATAGCAAGATTTTGTGGCAAAACCTGGGCTGAACATCATTTGGAATGTCCATCTTCAGAATAATGAAGCCATTCTAATTAGTCATGTGCATGGGATAGGAATTTGCCTAAGTAGCATCCACAAAGACAAAAGCTGAAATGTGTGAACTTTGGAGGAGTTTATCCCCTGTGATTTGTTCCACAAGTTAAAAAACAGTCACTTGCTTAACTGACAAAATTCTTTCACTTAGACCTTACCAAATAACTGTGGCTAAACTTGACCTTGTGAAGCCCTTTTATCTCCTCTAAAACACTACAGTTTATTGTTACTTGAAATATTTCACTAATCAGCAAGAACGCATGTAAAATTCTAAGTACCCCATAAGTTTGGAATATACTTTGTAAGTCTTGAATGCACTTTTCTTATACAGTTAACTACACTGAGCAGTGCTTTCAGAAAAGGCACAAAGACACATTGGAAGTGTTTGCTCTTGTTTACCATTTTCTTTAAATGCACATTCTGTGAGCTGGGGATACATTGGCAGAACTGATAAAAGTGCTGTCACTGGGGGTATCTAGCTTTGCCTAGACTTACAGTGCCTGGTGCTATCTGACTGGTTGCTCTGCTGCCATTGCTCAGTGTTACCCAAGTAGGAAGAGTAATATCTGACAAGTGTGATTTGAGTAGCTATCAGGAAGGCAAAAAAGTCTCCCAAACCAAAGGAAGTTCTCTATACTTTGTTCAGTTCTCAGACTATTTTAAAGTGGATCAGAATGATAATTCCCTGACTTATACACCAACAGTCCCTCCCCCAGATATGTTCAAGGAAATATTAACTTTTTTAGAGGCAAACCCAGGAATAAGTGTGCTTACATGGAATGCTTGTTTCTATTGATTACGTACAGATTTTAGGAACGGCTTGAAAGTGAGCTTTTAACATGTTGCTTTCTTCTCTTTGGTCCAGTGAGAAGGTAAGCAACATTACGTTACTTGATGAAGTTAAACGTACAACAGAGGGAGTCCAGGCCCCAGGTCCACACCACCTGAAACATCACCAAACCAAAGGCATAAAAAAAAAATCCCAAAACATTTCCCACATTCTAGTCATCTTTGCTGAAAAACTGAGCAGAAATAATACTGGTCTGGTCATCTGTGTTTCAGAAGTATTCCCCTGGCTACCACTTCCCTTTTGTTCTTCTACTCAGCTAATAGTACACAAGACACTAGAGTTTCCCGTTGAGGCTTAGTCACTCAGGGTGAATGTCACCATTGTTCTTGCTTAACAAGTGCTCTGGAGTTTTCAGATCTGTAGAAGCATCAGAAAGGCAGTGCCAGAGGCACTTACAGTTACTTTAGCAGTGATAGGGAAGGAGAGAAGTAGTGGGTAGGACTGAAAAGGCAACAAGTGCCAGAGTAGCAGTGTTGAGAAGCATCTGTGCAACAGATAAGCCAAAAACATTTCCAATCTATTCACATTAGTTTCATGTCACAAAAGCTATCATATATCATGTGAAGCCCCATGCACGGCAACTATTACTTTTTATTGCTCTTTAAATAATGAGCTCATTTATATCCTGAAGCCTGAAATCTTACTTCCACTTGTAATCTGAGAAGCACTCTTATGTTTATTCCATTTTGAAATCCACAGCATATTTTCTGTTTCTCTTCATTCATTTATAAAACTCTGTGTTAAAAATTTCTAACAGTTTTCTCTATTTCTATGCACAGCAAATGGAAGCAATTTAGATTAGACCTCGCAGTAACAGAGCATTTGCACCACAGCCCTGAATTGAGTTCTCTGATGTCACTCAGATCCACATTGGCAGTATTAAAATCAAACTTTTGAACCTTAAACTGAAAGTAGTTTTCTTCTGCTTTATCAGGCTATTTTTTGCTCCCATTTCATGTGAGACACTGGGGAATGAATCTGTGATTCGCCTCTCTTGCAGACCTTATTAAACACTTTTCAATCATAATAGCTCACAAAACCTTTATAAAATAACAATTTGAGTCCTCTCTGCAGGAGAGGAGATATTTCAGCATCTTGATTGACCCAGGTGACAGCCTGGCTTATCTTGTAGCTGTACCTGTTGTCCCAGCATCATCAGAATAGCAGGGTGAGCTATGAGAAGAGCTGTTCACGTGAGATGCTTCCTTTTATGGTACACCTCACCATCTCAGCTCACTCACCTTTAGTATTTGCCACTGAACAGCTGTACTACTGCAGTTTACAGAAACTGGTGAGAATCATTTTAGTCACCCTGTGTGACCCTAGACCTAAACATCAGGGAATAATGACTATAAATACCATCATTACTGGCTGTCATGGATATTGGACATATTATTATTAGTTCTACTGTGTCTGTCTAAAATATGTCACTAGCTGCTCTTGGCTGGCTCAAGTAGAAAACTAATAGACATATGCAAACCCACACCTTTTCTAGGGTGGCAATAAAAGCAACAAAAAAAATCAGCTTTTTTGAGGCTTTTAACATAATTTCAGTCACCTAAATCTGTTTCAGTTCTTTCATAGACCGATATCCAAGCACATTCTGGAACTTTGTGTCCTACAGCTTACTGCATCGATGTTCTCTGAATATGTTACATCATACACCTATGTCAGTTCTGCTGTCTTCCAGGTGCTTTCAAGCTCATGACCAGATCTACATTTGTGGTTCCTAAAAAACTGAGCTATTTTTAATAACGGAGAATGGAATAATGGTCACAGCAAAAATCCATAATCAGTAGGAAAACAGATGCAGCCCAGCATTACAAACAGGATTCTCCATGCTGCACTACAATCTGAGAGTAACTCCTTACAAAACCCATGTGTTCATTCCATGCCGACAATGGCAAGCTGTTTTGACTTGTTGCATAATTAGAGAAGTAAGTCCATTAATATAGCTGAAGAGAGCCACCTACTCAAGTTAAAGCACTACTAAATACGTGTACTTCAGATTCCTAACTGAATCTTCATGCTCAGCTAGCCTCTTCCTTAAAGTTCCTTAAAAAAATAAAAAAATAATAATTCCCCTCTTGAAACCAGCCATCCTCAGATTCTACAACTTGTTTATTTATTTTGTTGATGAGGACAGATTCCTTGTGTCCATACATGAAATTTGACTCTGAAAAGTGGGAGCAGCATGGCCACTCCAATTTAAATATCTCACGTATGCAGATAGACCACATAGTGACTCTGAGCCTTCCATAGGCACAACCCCCATTATGCACAGGGTTTCAACTGTGACTGGACTGTTATAAAGCATGTATTTTCTAATAGTAATAGAATACAATATTCTAGAAAAATTAAAGTCTGTATCTTCTAGAGTTGTGACAGAAACTGTATGAAATCAAAACCATTAAAAGTTAGTCATAATGTAGATAAAGGCCACAGAAATGTAAGAGGTTCCCCAGGAAAGGCATCATGGCAACAAGCCTGTCAGAGTTCAAGGAGCATCTGGATGATGTACTTATTCATATAGTTTAGTTTTAGGTAGTTCTGAAAGGAGCAGGGAGTTCAACTTGAAGATCCTTATCGGTCCCTTCCAACATTTTTATAAGATCTTTTTGTTTGCTTAAACAAGATTTTTAATTAAGTTGTATTTGGAGTCTTATGCTTGATCAATTTGGTAGTTTCAGAGAGTTTCTGTACAGCTCAATAAAACATCTTTGCTCTGTACTATCATACCTGGTAATGATCTTGTTTTGCAGTGGAAGAAGGAAGTCATATGCTGATAAGTGGTGTGATGCACAGCTCTCTGGAGTGACACCATGCAAAGTTATAACTACCAGTCTCACCACATAGTTAGAAGGAACTCGCAGCCTCCATTGGTAAAACGACTTTTTGGGATTCATCAGAGTTAGAGTCCTGTTGTTACCTGGCTTGGCATACAGGTCAAAGGATACTGCTGTACAAAAGAAGCTAGATCAGTGGCTGAAAGACGCTGAGAGCAAAATCAAGTTATTGGGTAAAATGTCAGATGAGGTAGCAACCATTGCCTACCTGCATTTCTTGACTACTCTATTCCCTTTTTGCCCTTGCCTTTACAATTCTACTCCCTTTTTCCTACCAGAATGCATCACCTTCTCCTGCTCTGGCCAAGGAAATACAATGCCTTGCCACCATCAGCTCATTGCACACTCCAGGAGCAGCAGGAGATTTGGCTGCTTTCTCCTGCTCTGGCCAACGAAATACAATGCCTTGCCACCATCGGCTCATTGCACGCTCCAGGAGCAGCAGGAGATTTGGCTGCAATTGCTACCATCTCTGTTTCTCATCTACTGCTGCCTTTGCCATACTTTCTTTGCCTGTCTCCACGCACTGAGAACACTAAGCACATGATGCCCTTCTCATCTACTGGTGCCTTTGCCATTCTTTCTTTGCCTGTCTCCATGCACTGAGAACACTAAGCACATGATGCCTATCTTGAGGTGTGCCTGGTGTGAAGAAACCAGGCAAAGTGAATTAAATCTCTGCAGTATCTGACACATCACTAACTATAGCCAAAAATATCTAATCACAAGACAAAAATTATGGTTCATTATGTACAGTTGCTTTTTTTTAAAGATGCCAAGAAAAGGGGCTCTTTGCAATTCAGTGGGAACTATTAAATTTGAACCATTCCGGTCAGAACATCAGAATAAAAGCCATAAGGTATTTGCATCCAGCCAGGGAGATTCCCTGGTCTGGTTTAGTTCATAGGCCATAGAGATTAAGAATAACAGGGAAACTGCCATTTTTTTGTTACAGGATTTCCCCCTCCCCACCCCCAGTATTATCAGTCGGGATTGAAATATTATTACCTGATTTTAGCATCACATCATATTCTGTGGAATCTGAAACTGAAATTTAATAGCAATCAGCTACACAAGCCAAAGACACAAAGTGGGGAAAGGAAAATAGACAGAATAGCTATTAAATGACAGGTACATTGTTACCAAAAAGCTCCATTGCAACAAGATCAAAATCTTCCTCCACAGAAGAACTGAACAAGTGAGCTGCTTGTTTACTATTGACTTCTTTTTGTACCACTGAGGTTAATTTTTTAAGAGAAACAACCAAATCTTTTGGTGCCCAGAATGTATTCCAGTAGTAAGCTCGAAGTCCAGACTTTCCTTCACTGTGGAGGAAAAAAATGCATCATAAATACACTGTAATTACTATTTTGGACATGGTTTCCACTGGTCTGCATTTCTGGCTGGCACAGTTTCATAGCCAGGTGAACTGCTGTGCAAAGAGTTGCAGCTGAACTAAGCAAAAAGCTCTTGCTTGACAATTGGTTTTGCTATACAATAGAAATACTTTGAAACTTTGCTCACCTCACAAAATCCTTGCAATACTTTTAATGGAATTGGATGTTTCCATCTTGCTGTATAACCATACATTTTTAAGATAATGTTATTGTTCCAGACACATTGTACTTACTGTTTTTAAACTGAGGCTAGCACCATATGACAGTACAATTTTATGCGCATACTTTGATAAAACGTTTCACACAATTGTTGTTGAAAGAAACAATCTTTATGTGTACATATAGGAAGCATTACTTCACTGATTCAAAGAAACAAGCATCACATTCCTCCTTTCAAAATGGCCTGTGGACTGACCTTTCAGAGTTCCAGAAACTACCAGGATAGTAGTAGCCATCTGCTCAATGTATTTACATATCTCACCAGAAGCTTAAGAAGAGTGTTTTACCCAAAATTATACATTTCATTTTTGAGAGGTTAAAAAGGCACTTCATTTGAATAGACAAAACCAAAGTAAGATTCTACATGTGGTAGAGGAAAAGACCTGCTGAGTTATTTCAAAAATTAAAAGTAGATGAATAGACTACAAAGCAATCCATAAACCAAGGAACAGATAGTCAGACTTCATCTCTCTCATTGATTTTACATACTTAAGTGAATTTCTGCATTTTCCATTCTCTTCCAGAGATCTGCATGTTCTTCCAGACAATTAATTTAAAATCAAGGGGAAAAAATAAAGAGATAAGACAAACACAGCTGAATATTTCAAATTCATATCATATGCTGGAACAGTACCTACCTGAAAGCAGCCACCACAGACTTCAAGTAGTACTTCCCCAAGGAGGAAGATTTGTACATTTCTGCCAACTGATAATTAAAGAGCAGTAAAAGAAAATGTAAAGCATTACATTTTAGTGTCAATCTCTTCTCTTGAGGTATAAAATATTTGTCTTTTCCTTCCTTTCCTTCTCCACACCCTCCACACACATATTACAGGCACTATCCAGCATTTTCACAAAATGTATCAAATAAGGGGCATAAATGTGCATTCAATTCCACTAAAACTAAAAAGAATGTCACGTTTCAAAACCATGGAGATAGCTATTGGTAGGAAGCCATCAAAAAGAAGCCTTTGTGAACATATTTATATTTTTGTTTCAGCCTTTAAATTTCCAGCATATAATCTGGGCATGAGCAACTTGTATTGGCTGTGCACAAAGCAGCTTTGAGACACTAGATTAGCTCTTTTGGAAAACACAGGCTAACAGAGAACTGCTTTGTCTTTAAGGCTGCTGTTCACATGTACCTAGGAAACAGTATTGATCTCACAAGTAGAAACTTGTAAGAAGTTCAAGAAAGCAAGCATTGTTGTGAGTGATGAGGGAAGACAAAACAAAAGTTAAGCACTGAATTGGAGCTATAATTTTTTTTGAAAAATGAAGAAGGAAGAGTGTTTGAATAAAACAAAACAAAAAACACACCCCTAATTACTTTAAGATGAATAATTTTTGCATAACCTTTAAACCCACAGGTTTATTACCTAGATAATGCTGACCTTACTGTGAGACACAGTCCCAGCTGCCTAGCTACATTCCTAAAGCTGTAAACTGCCAAGGGACTTGCTAGCTTTAAGCTTACTATTTTGAAGGGAAAAAATTAACTAACTGAAGTCCTCTCCTCATTCCCAGTCTGATTCTGCAATATATATTTCTAAATTATTGCTATGCATATGCGAGAACTTACACAATTTTGGATGGCTTCTGCTTGCAGGAGGAATTTCTGTGATGTTGGATCATTGAGGTCATTTGTATAAGTCAAATTAGGAATTTCTACACTTCCACCGATATAAATGAAGGAGAAAGTTGGAGCTAAGAAAAAAATGGATTAAAAAAAAGGCACACTTAATAATGTTATAGAAAAGCTTCCTGAACAAGAGGCTTGCAGAAGCATGTTTTTGTCCTTGGCATCTGTAGGTATTAGTTCTTAAGAGGAACATGCAGTAACAGCCAGAGCACTGAGTCAGTGCCATTAACACACTGCCCAACAGGAAAGGAGAGGAATGAAGTGCAAGTTCAGACAGTATTTCTATGAGGAGATTTCAATTGTTAAGCTTCCATTTTTAGCAGTGCTATCCTTCTGTTGAGATCCGTTAAGGCGCATACATGAGTTAAGTACCCATTCTTTTTTGAAAAAATAATAGGAGACAGCTAATTCCTACAGATTCTTGGAAAAGATGGCAATTCTAATAACGATGGTATTCACAAGCAGAGACAAAAAATAACTAATAGCAAAATGCACACTTTCATTATTCTCGTGCAACTGCTAACTGCTAATTATTGTGCATTTTGTTGCTTTAGCAAAGATATTAAGAAGAAGGGAAAGTCAGTAGTTTATACATGCATTATGTGCTCAGCTGCTTAAGGCAGAGCTTCTCCCAGTGAAAATACCCATCCCATCCAGACCATGCTGGGGAGTAACACTTACAGAATGAATAGTGCAGGACTAGCATGATTACTGTTACTGTTAAAGAAACCATAGGTAATATTCCTAGAACCCATCTCCTCCAGCAGCACAACTTCATCCATTTGAAGAAACGGTACTTTTGACACAAGCCTCCTTGGTAGGATGGGCAGTAGCAAATACGCAAACTTTCCTAGAGAAAAACACGAGAAGGCATCAATTAGCAAGACAACAAAGAAGAGCTATGGTATCATATTTTAGTATATTTACTCTTTTAGCTTTACAGAGGTTAAAACTGAGATAACTTTCACGTTATCAGCTATGTCACACGTGGAATCCACATCTTTCTTAGCTGTTTGCTTGCTGCACGCATTCCAAGCTATGGAAGTGGGGGGAAAATCGTTATGACTTTGGTTAGGAGCAGTTTATGAAGAACAGAAGTCAACACACAGCAGAGTGGACAGAGATATCTTTTACTATGTTGCTACTATAAAGCTTAGCTGGTGCCTCTTACCTGCCCTGCAGTCTGCTCGGCGTCCGGAGCTGGTATGCTGTACACAGAAATGCGGCTGGAGGGGAAAGCCTGTATCATGATGCCGTGACAAGTGCCTTTTGACAAACCTAATAACAAAACCCTAAATGTACCTCGTTTCTTCAACATAACTCAGAATAGCATGCTACTCTCCCCACCACACACACCAGGCTTCTCTCATTTCACCATTGCCATACTGTTTGAAGCTAGAGCCAGCTGATCCGCAATCAAAGAAGGTGGGAAGGAAAAGTTACCATCACTGTAACTCTTTGTTTTCCTAACTGGCTAAATAGGATACAGATCTCATAACTGGAAAACGGATTACTTCTTTCAGAAATACAGTAGGGAAATAATTTACAACACAAATGCAAAGGACATACAAGCGATTTGCAGATAAAAAGTCCCGGAGTAATATAAATCAAACAACTTCTACTCAACACCCAGTGGAATCCACAGAAATATTAATGAGAGACAATAAATGCTCAATTCCACAGGCCACCTGAATTTTCCAGCCTCGGGCTGGTACCACATAATAAACATAATTGCAAAGCAATTCATGTTCACATTTCCTATTTGAAAGGAAAACCAGTTTTAAGTCAGCAAATTAACAAGCATGTAAAAAGAAAATCAAGAATGTGTGTGAGGAAATAACATGCTTTATACATTTTAAAACAGACAGCAAAAAGAACAAAACCTAGAAAAGCAAAACAGGCCCAAGAAACCTCAGCCCTAGGAAAAAAAATGACAAAAAAAAACCCACAAAGGGAACAAACAAACCCCAACACAGATCACACAGAGACTGCAAAAGGGATTAATTGGAGGGCAATCCTTACAGCTCAGAAATTCAAACTACAACTGCAGACAGATGGCTTTATACAAGTCCTCTTTTTTTTCAGCAGCTTGTCTCTGCTACACACACAAAACCTGCTGACTGATACTTTGTCCCTTCCTTCACGGTAAATTAAAAAAACCCAAAACCACAGAAAAAGCCTGGAGGAAACAAAACCACTTTGTATCACCTGTAAAATTTGTATCGGGACATTTTAGAAGCACGAGTTTTATTTGTTCAAAGACAGGAGCATTGCAATAACACACATCAACATGTTTACTTATCTTGTTAAGGTTACCTGAAGGTAAAGAATTCAAATTCTCAAGCGGGTGAACTTGAATATGAGGAAATGAAGGCAGGTAATAAAAGATTCAGTAGCTCCAAATCACACAGTTAATTAAAATGAAAGCTGGAGAGGAAATAAGACTAATGATTTGCTCCACACTTAACTGCAGAATTTCTGATCTGCAAAAATTATGGCCCTGTGGATTTGAGAGGACTGAGTTAACTTTCTTCCATGTCTCCTCTCCCTCTCTCTGTCAGCTGTGCTCGGTGAAGGAGGTAGGG
>NW_008683075.1:42735-92695 GCF_000695815.1 Acanthisitta chloris
AGCTGATTGCTACTTCACAGTTTGTATTTGCCATGCACACCTCAGAAGAAATGACTGAGTAAGCCTCAAGCTCTGTCTTTAGGTGGTTAGTTGCATCTTCAGCTTCCTGATAGATGATTGCATATGCACTTAGTGCCTAGAAAATGAACGCAAAGTGCCAGAAGTTTATTATTGCCCCTTCTCCTGTGTCTCCTGACATCTGCATAGAACAATCACCACAAGGAACAGCCTCTTCCTCTTTCACCAAGGTTTGAACAAAGGTTATTGGTTACTTCCATATGTGAATTCCAGACTCAGCAAGGAGACATGCATTCAAAGAAATTCCAACACTGAACAGTTTTACCAAATATGATGTTTAATGAGGATAACCAGGACATGTTTTACTGCATGAAAACAATTTTCAAGTTACAAGACTGAAGGCACATATTTGTGAATCCATGGTGCAAAATTTGACACTCTTGTGTAGACACCTGGGAAATTTGGTCTTCCACATCCATAACCCCAGCTCACAATGCCAGTCAAAAACCATTTTCCATTTCCATTGCTTTGACACGACAATGGTCCACCGGAATCACCCTGAAATGATATATTGAGTTGCATGTGTTTATAATATGAATTATAAAAACCAGGGGAAAATCCACAGAAGATATTTCATCTGACTAATTTCAACAGTGATCATATTTTCATGCTCACATAGTTCAAACCACCGATGGTGTTTTTTTAAAAGCAGATGGGAATGCACAGTTGTACCAAAATTTGCTCTTTCACAAGAGAGAGCTAGTCCTCTCTCTTTAAAGACACTAATAAAGATATTACTTTTCATGGACTAGATTTGAAATTCACATTTACTTTCCTAGCCTCAAATTTACAGCTAAACCCCAAATCTGATACTTAGTACCTATGCACATTCAGAGGTTACACACTAACAACTAAAAAGAATTAATTAATTACTTAATATATGCCTTCTGTCAAATTAAAGGCAAATGGAAACAGATTGAACCCTCAATTGTTTTGGGTTTCAGCTTTTTTTGAAGTAGGAATAAAAGCCTAAGTGTTGTCCTCTAGTAGATACAAGTCAGCATGTGATGTTTAGAGGCACATAATGACTTTGTAATTAGAGTAGTTGAAATGAAGTCTGTTACAGACTTCAAAGTTTTATACAGGATGTCATAATGCTATAATGTAGGACAAAGCAACTAGGACTCTTCCTTCATAGGGTGTTCTTGTACAAATTTATTGTCAGAGCCTCAGGTAAAAAAAAGTGTCACTGTTTGCATAAAATTCCTTGGACCAAGCTTATACTTTCCTATAAGACTCTGCAGTACACACAACATCTCTGAAAAAGACACCAAATTAAGCTTGACCAAAACACTGGATGCAATAAAGGACTTCCAAAAGCTAAAGGTGACTTAGCAACATTCAAATGTTTTGCAAAACTAGTGCCTTCCTTCTAGACATATATTTTGTTAAGCTAGAAAACTGTTTCACTTTAACTTTATGGGATGTTAGGATATGCAGATTGGAAGGGACCTCTTCCTAGGTGGCACCTGCTGCTCAAAGTAGGATTATCTTGAACTGCCTCACAAAACTATTAAGAATTCAGTGAGAATTTTTCCTTCCTTGACAATTAAGTTTTTACATTTGGTGAGTCAAATTTTCACATTTTTTTCTTTCATTCCTAGGACAAAAAAAAAAAGACAACACAGGAATATCATGTTTTGATTAGCTCTAACAACTGCCAGACACAGTCACAAATCATCTGCCTTTTCAAAATGCAACCAAAAGTCCTGTAAATGATGCCTTTCCTTGTCCTGTAAATTATGCCTTTCCTTGGCAATATCTTGAGTGGTCATACCGATAACTGCAGAAGAAAAATTCTCCAGTTAGTGAAAATTATGTTTCGTATCAATGGTTTTGCTAACCTCTAAAATGCAGCTGGTACATTATACTCCCTCTGAAAGCCCTCAGACACTGCTTGCCTAAGAGCTACTGTGATCTCACTCACTTTTACACAGATCAGTGAAAGCTGGAATGTCTTGAAGAATACAGATCTCCATCATAAAAATGTGATTTTATTATTATCTTAGCAGAAAATTTACTACTATTTTAGTAGTAAATATGTATGGTTTATCTAAGTTCACTATAATTTGGCATATATCATTCAACATCTGTAATATAAAATGTTATATATATATTATAGTGTAAACATACAGTTTTACTACTATTCACTAGAAGTAAATTCAGAACTTCACATTTATTATCTTTCATCTTTTCCAGATCAGAATTATTATATATTTGCAAATTTATGCCTAATTCTCTGCATCTCATCATACAGTCCTGCATTTCCAAGTTGGAAGGGAGGGATTCTGGAAAGAGACAAGTTGGTTTCTCAGTTTTTTCTTCAACTGAGAGCCTCTTATGCCAAAAATTGCCTGACTTCAACTCGTTATTGATCAGCCCTTGGCCTGCAAATGAAACTTAGGGATGCTACTCATGCTGATAAAGCAGCAGAACTCTGAAAATACCCAGATGACAGATTTCTCACAGACAAATCTTACAGTTCTTTTTCAGAACTGAAATGTATTGACCACAAGGTGGTCTGCAGTCAATTCTTCACCATGCAACAATGAAAGACAAGATAAGCTCTATGCATAGTGTGCCATGATACATACTTTGCATGCATCTCTTCTCCCAGACAATAGTCCAGCACAAAACATCCTAGCTGTGATAATGCCATATGTGGAATGACATAATGTCTGGTCAATAATTTCTATCTCTGCTTTCTGAAGAACTGCCACCTTTCACCAGCTACCAACAATGTCATTCTTGTTGTGGCTAACATGGTCAGATCTATTCAAATAAGGATTATTCAACAGAGCTTAGCATTTTACTCATCTAGTAAAATACAAAACAAGAAGTCTTCAGAAAATATCCACAGATACTTTTGATCACCAAATTATTTCAGATTCCAATCAACAAACTGCAGCTGAGAAAAAAGCCTCTTCTAACTTTCAGGCAATTGTGTGATGTGGTGTTGGTCTTTAGGATGCACCAAATACAATGGCATAACTACTAGGGTTGGCCAAAATGTTTTTTCTTTGGTTTTTTTGCAAAACATCTCAAGACTTCTTAGTTTGTTCTCTTTTATTTTTAAAAGGAGACAGGATTTTACAAAGGTATTTATATCATCACAGGACAGATTTGCAGTTAGGGCAGTATATCTGAAGGAGCCAAATCCAAGATAAAGATTATGAGTCAGAGTTTCAGAATGCAAATTTCTCTTTTGGCAGCATAAAGAACTTGGACATTTCTCAAGATTTGGTTCTCTCTGTCTGAGAGATTTGGTAAAACACCTTTTTTTCTATAAGACATGTACTTTCAGAAAAACAGAATTAAATCAAATTGTCCCCTCCTTTCAATACAACAGGTCCAATCTCATCACCAAGTGATCCCCTAAAAATCTAGGTATAGCCAAAGAAACCTCACCTACATACTCAAACATGCAAGTGCTGATTTGCATCATGAAACTTGATTTCAGGATTTGATTAAGCTAGTATGTAATAAAATATAATTTAAAATTACTTAAAAGGCTGATTTGGCACTCATATTGTAGAAACTGATGAAGGGAACAGAGGGAAACAGGGAAAAAGAAAGACTTTTCTTTTTCTTTTTGAGGCATCACATTTGTCTTTCAAATAACAAGCTTTCAAATTTCACAGATGATTAACCAGCAGCACAAAGTGTCTCTCAAAGAGAGACACCACACCCTGCACCATATCCCAGTCAGGTGTTAAGCACTTGGTTTGCACCCATATATTCTCTCACAGCTATTTATAGAGAAGCTGAATGTAATTTAGGAGGTGGAGATCCTGGCTGTGAACAGCAAATCAAAATGCTGGAGGCTAACTACGCACTGCTGCCACGCACCATGCACTTGCTTCTCCTTCAACCTGCCAAGAACAACAGGTTGGCTGGGCCAGCACAAGGCCAGCAACCCTGAGAGGGCAGATGAGGCTGGGCCTGGGCAAGTGCAGACAAGCCATCTGGGCCAGGTCCCTGTTGGCAGACCCAGGGCTTGGTGTGGTGGTGGTTACATGATTTGCATCAAGGGAAGGTATCACACCTACTCTGGAAGGGCTTTAGGACAGTGGCCACAAGATGGGCAGAAGGTACCAACATTCACACAAGGGAAGAGGCCTCTCAGGACAAGTTGGTGGGAGGGCCAACCCTGCCCTGGGGCAACCTGCCATTACAGGTGCAGCCATTCTGTCAAGCCACACTGCAAGGACGGAGCTGGCACCTTGCAGCCTGTGTCATCACTACAGGGCTGCTCAGCCTACAGAGGTTGAAGGTGGGAGAAGTGAGACTTAGCAGTTTCATTTCTCTATAGCAAGCGGCAAAGGCTCCACTTAGGCATGCTGACACACCTCCAAAGGAGAAAACCAACACCACGTTATCTTGAAGTACAGATCCCTGCAAGTCTTAGCTAACACAAACCAGCAGACTTCCGTGGGACCAGCAGCTAATTTTTCTGAGTATATGAAGGTACGTGCACAAGGTACCTGCTTGCACAGGACAAAAAATTCAAAACACTATTATTTTCTACACACCACAACCATGGAACAGGAACCTGTGTCTTGCTGTGAAGGATGCTGTTTACCTGGGAACAAAATTTGCTCAGCTGAAAAATTAAAACTCACCTGCTTCCTGCTTTTGGCCCCAACCTGTTATCCAGCACTTGTCACCTCTGCGTGCTTTATGTGAGAAGGGAGGCACACAGATTGGCTGGATGACATGGCTCATTGTGTCTGGCCATGGCTTGCTCAGCTGCAGCAGTGCAATGTCATAGTCATAGTTCCTGCTGTTGTAGTACTCATGGACTACAATTCGTCTCACCGCAGACACAAACTTTGCACGGCCTTGCATTTGCATCCCTAGGTGGGCATGCCATGCTCTGGGGTCAGCCAGCCTGGTTGGGAGCAAACAAAAGTTATGGTTCTTAAAAGAGTACACCCAAAACACCTATCAACAGCAGAGCAGGGGAAAGGGGAGGGCAGCTCCTCTGTGCAGTTCATACTCTGGTATGGAAAGGAGTTTGTGGATGCTGGTGATGTTTGGGACAGGGTTAGAGGGAACACTGCTTACTTGCTCCCTTGAAAGCAGTGAGCTGCAGACACAAGCCATTCTTTTGATATCAGTGATGCTCCACAGTAAGCAGCTCCCACAAAATGGAGACTGACCTGCCAGGGCCATTCACCTTCCACAGTGTTTGAACCACCTACAATCCGAGAGATGTGATTGCTGATCTTGCTGCTTCCACAACCTGCAAGGGATATTTCATGTTATAATCCCCATCCCCAGTGCTTTCCTTTAATGAGGGGGCTTCTCACACAGGGCATGAAAGAATATTGCACTTTGAAAAGTTTTGAAATCTATTTCCTTCCCTGGTCTAAACTCAAAACTTCTCTATTTGGCTGTTGTATTACTAAAACTAGAGAAGACTCCATAAAAAGGCAGCAGTCTGGAAAATGTAGTAAGTTCTTTTTCTAGCTCTGCTGCAGAAATTGACCTCTAAATATTTCTTGCATCAGAAATGTGAAAGGATACATTGATTTAGCAAGCATCACAATGAATACATAAGAACAGACAGTCCCTCTTCTCTTTTTGATACTGTCAGGCCTGACCAGAAAGGAGACAATCAGTAAGGAAGTTCAGCATCATCAAGACACTTATTTCTTGCCAAAACAATAGGAATCATACAAGAAAGATATATGTGGAGTTTGGTTATTTATTATTTCAGAAACAGTGCCGTTCAATTATTAATTTGGATGGAAATAACAGGCAGTCTGACAATGTTGTATATTACCAACTAACAGATGAAGAAGCCATGTCTTAGCACAAAAAAGCTGCACTCTAATCTGAAAAGCAAGGAAGAAAGACCCTTCTGTAGGGCCTCATGTCCATCCCTAGTGCCTGCACATAAAGCTTCTGATCAGGAGTTTAAATCCCACACTCCCACACACAAGTGCTAATACTTCTGGACACTTTCCTGCACACAGCCAAAGTCTCAAGTGGATCATTAATATTTCCAAACAAAAGAAGGCATATGGTTCATCTTTTAAAATGTCCTACTGGATCCAAGGCAGGTGCTAGCAGATTTGACATTCAGGTAGCATGCCAGAAACAGCTGAGGGCCAGGCAAAATCATAACATCACAGGATGGTTTGGTTTGGAAGGGACCTTAAAGACCATCTAGTTCCAACCTTCCTGCCATGGGCAGGGACACCTTCCACTAGACCAGGTTGTTCAGGACTCTCTCCAAGATGGACTTGAACACTTCCAGGGACGAAGCATTCACTTCTCTGGGCAACCTGTTCCAGTTTCTCACAATGAATTTCTTCCTAATATCTAGTCTAAATCTACCCTTTTTCAGCATAAAGCCATTTCTCCTTGTTCTGTAACTGCATGCCCTTGTGATAAGTCCCTCTCCAGCACTCTTGTAGGCCCCTTTTAGGTGCTGAAAAGTGCTAGAAGGTCTCCCCAAACCTTCTCTTCTCCATGCTGAACAATCCAGCACTCTCAGTCTGTCTTTATGGGAGAACTGCTCCAGCCCTTGGATCATTTTTGTGGACCTCCTTTGGACTTGTTCCAACAGGTCCACATTGTATACCTCAAATACCCAGGAACATTCACATTAAACAACTAATCCTAACCCAACTTTTATTCCTACTGCAGTGACAATCATCTTTCATTTTACAGCAAAACAATCTGAAAAGGTTATACAGAGGTTCTTTTAAAAAGATTTGAGACTAGATATGAAATATTGGGGTCTTCACAATCTGGAAGAATTGGAGAAATGGGTTCATGGGTTTTATCTCACTGCAGCTGCATCACTCCTGAAGTCCAAATACAGTCTGACTTCAACATAGGCACCTGACATTGCTGCAGGCAATGCCAGTGCTGCCTTACCAAGTTCACTCTGCAATTACCTTGTTTCCCTAATCTTTAATATAGCTACAATAAGCAGTACAACTGGGTCTGCATAACTGTAAGCTCACCCCTACAAGAACTTAAATTTTGCAACCAGACCTGAAGTAAACTGATAGTAAAATGATAGTTGATCATTACCCCACTATCAGAGAAAGAATGCAATAAAAACTCAGTATCTGCAGCATGAGTTGTACCCATTCCAAAACAAGAAGAAATAAAGGGCCTTACTGTGTAAAAAGTTCAAAGTTCACAAAGAGTATTTGAGAGGAACTTACTGCAGCTGCTTTCATCACTTCCATCTATGCAGTCCACAGTCCCATCACACTTTGCATATTGTTTCCGGATGCAAACATTATTCCTGCACTTAAACGTGTGGCTGGTGCAGGGAATACCTGAAATAATTGTGAGGAAAAAAGAATACTATTGGCTCAGCTTACTGTGAGAAGACATGTATGCACAGAACAAGGACTCATACGTGTATTAATAGATAGGAGGGAACATAGCAAAAAAGCACTTTGGCTGGGACAGCTTAAATCAACCTCAAAAGTAAAACAAACTATACAAATAGAGCTACACCTAGTTGACCAAGCCTGAACAAAGACTTTCTCCCATCCCTTCCCATAGCACTAATGTACATGGATAGAGTAGTGAAAATTTAGATGTAGAGTGTTAGGCTAGAAAGCTGAAACATGCAATACTCTGGAAAGAAGCTCTCCTTTTTATTTCAATATGAAATATTAAATTAAATGATAGATTGCTGCCTATTTCCCCGTAGCTCACAATAAATGAGGCTACTCAAATCCAATCTATTTTTCCTTGTCAACACAAAGAATTATCCTGTAACCATCTATACAGACTGTCTAGTCACACAGGTCAAAAAAAATTTCTTGAAAAAAGTCACTTGCAGCACTTCCCAATTGTGATCCCTTTCATATGTCACAGTGTTCTTTTATTCTAAGAAGTTCAAGAAATGTCTGATTCAAAACTTTCATGTGCCTAATGCTAAATTTATAGCTTCCATAGCATGTTAAACACATTAACCTCACAGTCCTGAAAACTGCTCCAGAGAAACTATAATTTTTATAGTTATTTTACAGATGGCAAAACAGATCCAGGAATTCATTTGCACAGATTATGCTTTAAAGAGGGAAAATCTGGGATTCAAGATTTAAAACCCTAGATCCCCATCCTGCACCCAAAATACTTAATTCTTCTGCCAGTATTTTGTTGAAACAGATGTTCATGAGCTCATTAAAAAGAAATAAGTTTAAAATGAATTATGACTTCTTTCTAAACATATCAGAAAATTGAACAGAATTATATAGCCCAAGTGAGATTTGATAGTGCTTTTTAACTATTTGAATGCAGCATCCAGAATTCAAGTCAGCAGTAGATAGATGATAGGAGAGAAAAAAAATTTTATTTAAGAGAACACCCTTACTGAGAGTGCAGTTCTGCTCATCTTTTCCATTCTCACAGTCACGTATTCCATTGCAGACAAGTGAGTTATCCTGTATTGTGAAGCTGGAGTTACAGTTCCACTCAGGGACAGCTTTGAAAACGTAAGTCAAATCAGCGACAGAAACATGCTTGTAATGCTAACACTACCCTTAATTATGTCTGGGTACCACATTCAGACATCCTGTGCAAGGATGGGCATGAGTGACACATTATGCATGGACAAAATAAACTGCAATGTGTGACCTCCCCTGGTCACACATTACCCCAGGCAGAATGGCCCAAGTTCTAACCATGGGAATTTAGTATCACTCTTATCTACTCTATGCTTACCAGGTTGTCATTCCCCCATGAATAAAATAACTCATCTCGAAATGAAACAGAATTTTTGTTAATAATTCCCAGCATTATCACATGAGTAAAAACTAAAATATAGTATATTACAGCTATTTTTGTTCATCTAAATTTTTCCTTGTGCTCTCCAGTGCCATATCTTCTTCATTCTCAGTTTTGTCCCTTGCCAATTAACTATGAATTACACACTCAAGAGTCCGACTGATAGTCTGTACCAGGCCATACAAAGGAAGCTGAAAGCATTTTACCCCTCACTCCTAATAGATTTCACCTTGTTTCAGCTGCCTTCTAGGACTAGAGAATATGCTCATTGGGTTTTCCAGTCAAGATCTGTAACAAGTGAATACAAACCACAAAAGAGTTCATCACTTTCATCAAAGCAGTTGTTTATGCCATCACAACGCTGCATTTGCTGGATGCATAAGCCAGTAGAACACTTGAAATATCCAGGAGGACATGCTGGAGGTTAAAAAAAAATATGGAGAAATAAACCTCTTCAAAATTCCCTTTTCCCAAATATGGCAAACACATTTCAATTTACAGTCACTAAGCTGTTCCAAGGAATGATAAAGCTGGTCTTAATTTATAAGTCTGGATGCAGCACTGAAATGGAGTTCAAATGTTGAAAGATGGCATTTAAAGAATAAGGAAAAATGTCTTTAAAGTTCCAATTCAGCTATTACTGAAATATGTACAGCAGGCTGGCTAGGACTGAACCAAATCAGACAGTGTTCGATGGTGTAACACAAAACTGCTTAGAATGCCATCTTCTTTTAAAGGACGTTCTCACTTCCAATAACCAAAATTTGCAGCACTTTGCAACTTCGGTAAGTAACCTGCATACTACATAAATGCTGCTTTTAAAAATTATATAATGAAATCAGCCTCTTTTTACATACTCTCTAGATATACAATGAATAAAATTGCTCTACTGTGACAAGTAACTATGACTAGAAACCATTGTTTTTCTACTACTTTAACATGAATATAAAAGATTAACACAGATGGAAAATTATCAGTAAACAAGTTGTCTGTTTCAGGACTTGAAAAAATTCACAGTCTCACTGTTTTATCAACTTGTTGAGATGTTTTTTCAGCTCAGGTTTCAGATTTGCATTCAGTGTATATAAATTGGTGGAAACACTAGAATAAACAGTTGGTTATTTGGTACTCTCTGTTCATTACTTGGAAGTTTTTGTAATAATAGAAACAATGCAAACAAAACATAGGGGATGAAAACAAACAGGAACAGTAAATTTGAATTGACTGCACTGTGGCCATAGCCATGCAGGAAGCTTTAAGCACTGTGCAGAAGAGAACAGACTGTGTGCGTACAGGAAACCAGAGCATGCTGCACATGCCCACAAACCATAGCTGTATAGCCTTGATGAGCTAGAAAAGGCTCTTTATTTGCTAGCCATCTGACTTAGTGAGATTAGAAATGAAAAAAAACTAAAACCCAACAGGTAATTTCCTTAATTAAGTCCTACTGGACCCCAAAAAAATGTTGCTTCACAGGTCTGAAATGCAAAGAGGGGTTGAACAAGGTAAAATCCATCTTACGCTGGCTGATGTTGTAGCTGCCATACTCCACCAGAAGTGGCTTCTCAGAGACCTTCGAACTGCACTGAAGTTCGACGTTGACAGCAGAACTTTTAATGTGGAAGACTGTCTGGTGATCAACATAGTAACCGCAGTACCTAAAAGTGTTCAGTGGAGTTCCAGAGCAGCCTTCACGTCAGAATTGCCTTACATACAACTTAAATGTCAACATCACTGAAATTCAGCAATACAGTCAGCTGTTGTACTTTAAGAACCAAAACCAGAAGCAGTACTCAAATTCCCCAAAACACTGGTTATAATCCTGCATGACCACACACATGCAAGCACAACGTTTTGCCAAAAAGTCTAGAGAAACAGATACATAATGAAGAAATTTATCAAGATGAACATGGGTTCTTCTGTCACCACTGCTGACATCTGTTTTCAAAAGATTTGGATTTTTGGGAAGATTCAAGTAAGTTTGGTGGGAGGATAAATGTCAGCACCGTGGAGAGCAAATATAGCTTATAGCTTCTCTGATTTGAGGATTACTACTAAGGAACGGTGCATAAAGACTCTGACATAAAAGTGGTCCAACTTCTTTGGAGGCAGAGTGGAATAGATTTAGGGAAACTGAAAATACTTTTAAGTACTCACCCAACCTTCATCCACCATTAAGCATTCTGTAATTTTACCTTAAAGTATCACATCTTCAAATAATTAGTCTTAAAAATAATCCCTTGGATGCACCTCTTGTTTAAGATGCCATTTTGGCAAAGAGCTTCCTTGGAATTCTGCCTAGGTTCCACTTGATTTGGAGAAACCTAAGTGCTCCCCAATGCCAGCAAACATTTAATCCATCTATTACTAATGAATTTCTATTGCCCCTTTTGTCAAAGATACCAAAGATGTTGCAAGCAGCATTTAGATGCAACTCTAGCTGGGAAAAAACAAATGAAACCAAGCAAGCAAAACCCAAATAAACAAACCACAAAACAAACCAACAAAACAAAATAATAAAAGAAGAGCCAACAAAAAACTCTTGAACAAGGGAGAAGTTGCTGTATTGTGCTTTAAAAATTGGAGACAGTTTTAACTGATCACTCAAAACCAGTTCAATGGTTCAATGAAAATGCCTAAAATATGCAGCACTTCTGAGAAAACCATCTAGCTCAGATTCCTGTCAAAGAAAGCACTTATGAGTCTAAATAGATTTAAGAGCAGAAGCAGCTGTATTGATTTTTAACACACTTGGCACAAGTGTTTGCTTGACAGCAGTGCAAGGTCACACACTGCCAATAGAATGAACATGAAAAACATGAAAATGGATTGTTGCATTGTTAAATGGACTAGTGGACTGTTATCCAGAGGTAAATATTTCCCTCGTGTATTTTGGCCACACTAGGCATTGCATCAGGACTACTCTGTGTCAGTGAACGCAGGGAAATTGTTCAGTGATTCTGGGTGTCCTGTGTATCCCAGTGAAGCATGTCATAGGGAATAGCCATGCTCCTTCATGTGTTTCCATATGTGTTTTGTTTCACCCTACGAAAATGAAACATCCTGGTAAGAGATCTAGGATATTCTGTTCTGGCAATGCGAAAAATAAAGGAAGAAAACAATTCTAAAAATAAACCCATCTTAAACATCCTGAAAGCAGATGCAAAAAAACCCACCAACACCCAATGAATTTTAAAGCTTTCTACTAAAGTCAGTTGTCAGAAAGAAAAACAAAACAAACAAAAAACCCCAAATCTGGTTACCAAAGAAACCCAAACAAAACACCAAATCTATCAGGGCTATGAGTGAAGACTTCCTACTACAGAAAGTCTCATTCTCACTCATTTTAATGCCCATCATCAGTGTTCCCAACATAAAACAGCCTCCCAGCATGCACAGCAAAACGCCACCTAACCATCTGATTTCCCTCAATTAGCCCACAGACATTTTCTACATTTCTTCTTCTGTCAATGACTAAGATATCTTCCCTCCAAAAAACCTTAGCATCACTTCAAAAAAAATTTCAGGCTGCATTGAATGCGTCTCAGCCATATAAAACAGCCTCCCCTCGCCAGAAGAAGAGGAAATTCCTGCCCATCTGTGGAAGAGCTGAAAGAGGTGTATCAAGGAAGCTATCGCCTATACAAAGCAAGAAATGCCATATGCTCATGGGAAATGTAATACAAAGCTACAGATCCTCAGGAGCCTTCAGCTGGTGTTTTACTAGCCATATCTCCAGGTCTGAAGCAAATGGATGTTGCAAAGCACCATCTGTAACTCTGTTCCAGTGCTACAGACAGAAGCTAAATAAGGGGATCCTTGTCCCATATGCTAAAGCAGGGAGTGGGATATCTTTCTAGGGGATGAGTAGATTCATGCATCCTGTAGCAGAAACAATGGGGTGCTCCATCAACTGTTTTAAGAAAAATAAAGTACTGGCAACCTCTTTTCTCACATAAATCCCTCATGGTCTGCTCACAGAGGCTCACTGATATTCCTGCCTCTGAGAATTCCAGCCAAAGCAGTTCATCAACTGTAACTCCTTTGACTTGGCAGTGGAACATTTCAATGTCCACTGGAAGAAAGATGAGGAAGAACTGTTTGGTTGTGTTCAGTGTCTCAGGTAAATAAAGCTACCCCTAGAGGTCTAAAGGAACTTTATCCACATCTTCTTCATAGTTGTAATCTATACTAAGATCAGTATCCTGAAGCTTCTTAACCATTTTTACCCAAGATAACAGATTATGCATCCTATAAGCTGCAATTGTGGTAAACTTAAAATGTAAGCTATAGAAGAGAAAATCATAGAAGTTCAAAAGCATTATTTTCAGTGAAAAAGTCACTTGCAAAGAAAAGCTTGTTTTGGTCTACTTATATCATCAGCAACTTGCAACAGAAATCAGGAGCCTGTGTTCTTGTGCAATACTTCCAAAGTAATCCTGAGTGCACTTCTAAGGGTCACGCTCTGAGATTTGATTCTGTGGAATGTAGGCTATTGAAAAGCTGCTTTTTCAGATAGAGAATCCTTACAATATGAACCCATTTTTTCCTCCAGATTTTGCCTTTATTTGATTCATATCTCAGTCATCCCATATATCTCAAATCTTTCCAATTCTGTCATAAAAAGAACACAAAAAAACCCAACCCCAAACACACCAAATATTTTGGGTAAAAATGATTAAGAAGCTTCAGGATACTGATCTTAGTAAAAACTGCAACTATGATGAAGTTCTTCCAGATGTCTAGGGACAGCTTTATCTACCACCAAGATACTGAACACAACCATGCAGTTCTTCCTCAACTTTCTAAATATGATGTGTTTCGACTGGTGTTTTTATGTGCCTATCTAATCTAGCAACCGATTCCCACCAAGGCACAATTTTAGGAACTTCAATCTGAATTTTATCTATGTAAGTACAACATGATATCAAACAATAGAGAAAGTTTTTTTTCTCCTCTCTGTAATGCTTCCAGTTATGCTCTTAAAGGCCTAATTGATTTTTCTTAGTTTCAGTACCGAGTTCAGAAACTCAGTTTCAAGACTGGTCTTATTAAGGTTTCCATTTGAACAAAGTTTGAAAAAGAAAAAGAATCCAACATCCTAAATCTAACCTTGTCTCATCATCCAGCAATTGAAAGATGACTTAATAATTCAGGAAAGAATGGGTGGACTATGTGCATGGGAAAGCAGTGCTATCTTAATTAAAAACGATAAACTCCCCCAGCAACATTTTAATAAAAAAATACTTCAGAAATACAGTGGTACCTTGGAAACCACTCTGTGCAGTTTCTCTTTCAAGAGCCAGTAACTGGAATGCAGAAGGAGTTACTCTTGTATTCCCAATCATCTCATTGTAGCAGCTTTCACCAAGAAGTTAATTGGATTCACTGTCCACTTGAGCAATCATAGAATTAAGTTACATTTAAAAGGGCTTTAACAGGCCTTGTTCAATGACCCCAGAAAACCCAGAATTGTTTAAGGCCTCACAGAACATCCATCTTCATCCAACTCTTTCCATTTCTCTCTCTCCAGAGAGCACCAAAGGCTCTTGTTTTCATCCTTTGGTACTTTTCAATAGAATATCTATATCTATATCTATATCTATATCTATATATATATATATATATGTCCTTGTGGAAATTCTCTGAGTGAGCTGCAGTAGTAATGGGAAGGTTTATTTTGGTACTGTTACATTAATAATCCATGAAGAAGTACTTACATGTGTTCATTAATTTTCCACCACCCTCGCTCACAGCCTTTAATATTCTTTTCACTGATGGTATAGTTATGGAACTTCAGAGCTATACCAAGGCTCTTCTGTGGAGTCTGTTGTGAGCAAGAAAGACAATGCAAGATTTTTCCTTTTGTGGGCATAGAACATAAAAGTCGATAAAGTTATCTCAGCAATTACGGAGCTTGGCAATGCCACACTCTGGGAGCTGTGCTGGCTTCCCTAGCTCAACAGCCAGCACTTGAGACACCTGCCAGCTATTCAGTCTTGAGTGAAAACAAAGGTTGGCACAGCCCCACCACAGCTGCAGGCTTTCTCCCCCTCTAGCCAAGAGTCTTTTCATCTTCAGAAATCCACTGGCCATAGAAAGCAGCTTTTGTATGAAGATCAAAGCACTCAAACACATCCAAATGTACTTGTGTAGGGACACAGAGCCCCAGTGGATTTTTAGAGCTAAGATACTTCACAGAATACCTGTGTCACCTTTGTAATGCTAGGAGTTACTTCTACCACAATATTGTAGTCTTCTGCTAGTTCCTGCTCAACCAGGCATTCCTTAGTATTTTACAAAGCATTAAGCCCAGCAATATCATGAGTGCTCATAATTAATTATAAATTCCTTTATTAAAAGGAATAGAACCTTTATGCAAGACAAGTCAGTGTTTGTTTAAAAGCAAGAGGTGCTTCAGGGCAAAAATCCAGAAATGAAAATTCTTCTTCTCTTTTACAGAAAACATAATTTGAGAAATGATGGAAGTTTCAATATTGAATGACTGGGAAATTTAACCAGTTTGAGCAATAAATCTTGGGGGTTGCCCATGTTAAGTGTCCAGAAACCTTTTCCTCAGAAGTCCAGGGTGAACTGAAGACCATGAATTCAACCAAAAAAAAGTTAAAAAAAGAAAACTAAAAAAAATAAAAGTCACCTTATCATTCTAGAAGAGGAAGAGGCTCATGGCTAACTGGACATGATTTAGACTGGTGTGATTCCATACAGGCAATGACTAGCTTAAAAAGTCATGAGTTACATAAGCAGAAGGATGGATAAGCAGTGGACCTAGTTGTATCCATTGCCATATTCATTAGAAAGGAAAACACTAAAGGGCAACCCCTAAGATCATATTTTAGCATCGCTAATAGGAAAACATACCAGAGAATGCATAAGACAATACTATTTTAAACTGATGTAAACTTACAGCAATTTGCTTTCAGGAAAGTACCTGAAAAAAGAGATACCAAGAAAGGTAATAAAAGGATACCAAGATTTAAAAAAAACATCTATGGGATTGTGCTGATAGGACAGACCACCCTGAAGACAAATTAAATGTATTAAGCACAATAAAATAGACTGAAAGGTATCAGAGAAGTGGCAGTAATGGCTAGGTTAGAGGAGTATTTTGTACATACTTTTCATCCAAGTTTCTGGGGGTGGGAAGAGAGGAATTAGAAACAGTCAAGTCTTACATTCCCTGCTGTGAAGCAGTTCTGCAGGATAAACATCAGAACTCATCTCAGCTCCTAACATTTATAATAAAACATCTTAGGAACCATGTTCTCTTCATTAAGAATAAGTGCACAGAAAAAGAAAAAAAACTGATAGAAAACACCTGAGCACAGCCAGCTATTCAGCTATGCCATTTCTATAAACTGCTACATCTGTAAGGATGCAGGTTACTCCTTACTCAACAGCTTCTGCTTTTCTTAAGCTCTATGTGCCCAAAACACACAGCAGTGCCTAAGAGAAAGAGAGATTCATGTTACCTGGAAGTTCCATGCACAAAGACATTTTGGAGGATAATAGCTTGGGTAATAGGGACTTGTGATTCTCCCTTCATAGCCAATTTTCTCTTTTGTCACTATTGCTTTTCCACACCCTAGGAAATAAAATAAAGAAGGCAAAATTTGGCAAACCTTAACATACTTTCAGGAAAGGTATTCAGTGGGCTAAAGAATTCAAATACATCAGAAGTCTTTCACAGCAAAACAGAGCAACCTAGAAATTATATTTATCTGGGTTCAAGTTGTAAAAGGAGACCTTTCCCAATGATGGACACAGAAGACAAGGGATGTAAAAATCCAGAGATGCTTGCTGGGCTCTGCAGGACCAAGAGAAAACATGGTGGAGTTCTATGTCAGTTGTTTCACTGAAGGCAGTTCTACTAACAAGCACGTCAATACATCCATTCTGCAGTAGTACACAAGGATCTCTAGTCTTAAAATGCAGCCAGTTAGAAGAGAAATGGGCAATGTACTAAACCAAACAGCCTCCTGGAAGCCAAACCTTCCTTTTATGACTGTTCAATGAATTTATAGAATTTATTAAATACAAAACACACAAAAAAAAGAAACAAGAACTGAACTTAAAGAAACAAAAAAATCCCAATAATCCACTGAGCCTTGAGTTTCAAGTTACTTATGATGAAGAATTTATCACATGCTTTTATGATTGTGTTCTCATGCTTAATTACTGTCAACATGGAAATTAATGCAGCATCTTTTTGAGCAACTTGAATTTCCTTGCATTGGATTGTATTGGATTTTTTCTTCTTGTGCTACTAGCGTGATATTCCTTTTACTATTTATGATTATAATCTAACCACTTCTTAAAGCAATAAAAAACAAGTAATGGATTTGATGCACAAACATAACTGACTCCTTTGTGTGCATTAGGAGGGAGGCACCGATAGCAAACGCAGACAAAGCTACTGAAGTTTATCTTCTGAAAATAGCTTTTAGTGCTGAACTCCTTCCACCTTTAACATCATCCCGGTGTCCCAAACAATGAGAGAGACCAGTGCTACACCTGAAATAACAGCTCCATCTACTGGCAAATCCTCACCAAAGTAATTCAGTCAGGGCTGATTTCAGTCTTTTACCTTCATATTTCACTTAACAGATAATCTGCACAGATTAAATTACTCTAGAGGAAGGCAGACACTTTGTAATACAGAGGAGATTAAGGGAAGAGACAGGCATCTATAAAAAATGGAACCAAGATAGAGGAGTCACTTATGCATAGTCAGAAACATGACAGCCACTTTGGGATCTTAGACAGAAACAATACAATAAACACATTTCCAAATACAGAACAAACCTACTTTCTTGTTTAATGACCTCAAAATAGCCATGGAATTCCTTACGCTCCTCTACTTGGTCTGCCTTAAACATTACCAGCATGAGATTATTTGTGGACACAAGTGACACCAATGAATCAGCTGATTCACAAGCTCTGAGGGGGAAGAAAGAAAAGTGCAAACATTAGCAATCAGTTAAAAGCAAAAAGCCTAACACATTACTCTCATTCTATGCATAAATTTTGCACTGGTTCAGACCTTACTTACTTCAAAGTCTAATGCAATCTCCATGCTCTTAAACACAAAAGTACCTGTTACAAAGCCAGTTAAAAACCCAATACTGGAAATCATATCTTACAAAAATAGAAAGAAATTGCAAACATGAAAACATAAATGAAGAGATAATGACTTTCAGCCTTCACTCCAACTGAAAATGAACAAAGTCTATGTTAAAAATAAAGGCTTGTAGAAAGAGAAAGCTTCTTTTATTATACCAACAAATTTATCTTCTTGTTGGGGAGTGGGAAAGACAAGCAAGTTATTCAGGTCATAAATTAAGAACCTGAACCAATCAGCTAGTCTCAGTGAAAAAATTTTACTTTCCATATACATTACCTAGCAAACATCTTCACACAGCAGATACTAACAACTGAACAACATCTGCCTGTTCATAGACAAGTCAACTGGTAACACAGATTAGCAGAGGACAAGCTCTCAGAGGACTGAAAAGCCAATGCTCGTTGTGGGGGCTTATACACAGACTGATAGGCCAGAGAAAAGGATTTCAGGGGTAAAAACACCAAACTCTTTGTCTGCTTCATGGAGGTGCTGTCTTCTCTGTTTAGAATGACAGAGCACTATGGAACTAGTTACCAGGAATTTCAAACAATAAGTCTGTAAAATAAGCATACTGGATCATTAAAGAGACAGAAGAAAAAGAATAAAAGCAATTGTACACATCCCTCAACCCACCACAGCTTCTACTCTAGATTTTAATAACACTCTAAACTACTAAAATAGAGCAGAAGAAAAAAATCCCACTGAACTAGTGAGTGCCAGTAAGTGAAGAATCACGAGACACAGTTTTAAAACTTCAGTCCTCATATGAAGAGCACTAATCTCCATATGAAAGAAGAGTTTCCTTAGGAGAGGAAATTTTTACATTCTGTTTCACTTAGCATCTGTTTCCTGACAAGAAACAGAAATTTTTGCCTAGTTATGTCTGAATTTCCCATAGTTCTGTGGCTGGGTGAAGGTGAACTCCAGCTAAAGAATAAAGAAAAATGTGAAGATTATTTTACCATTTCTTTTATTAGCAGGATCAATTTTTCCACTTTTGTAAGAAATTTAAAATTGCCAGGCATTATGTGAGTAATACATGAAGATCAGAATAATTTTAACAAAACAAAAACTACCAAAATTCAGATGACAAGTCTTCAGAAAATAAAACCCAAAAACCAAATAACCAACAAACAAACACAAAACCACAAATAAACACCAAACAGCAAAAAAAATCCCAAATGATAGTCTATGAATTCTCAATGAAAATTTATACTCACCGGTACAGTATCTTATCTTTGATTGGCATCAGAGAGTCATAAATTGTTAGCGAGTCAGTAATGCAGTTATCTGCTTCAATCTGAAGGGATACTATTGAAAGGCGAATAAGATTGCCCACAGATGCAGTTAGCTTAAAATAGCAGATTGTTCCCTCTGAGGTAGCTCTCAAATCCAGAGGAATGTGTTCATGTAGACGATCAGCATACAGATCATACATACAATTTGTTCCTGTGAAAATGTCATCTTTTTAATGCTGGACACTCACTCCAAAACTCTTAAATCCACATGGCAATTAAAGAAATAAATTGTAAAACCTGTGTTAAACTAAAGCAACATATGCAATCATACCTATATCCGAAAGCAAACTAATCACAGAATCATAGAGTGGTTTGGGTTGTAAGAGTTCATCTAGTTCCCCTGCTATGAGCAGGGACACATTTCACTAGCCCAGGTTGCTCAAAGCTCCATCCAACCCCACCTTAGACTCTTCCAGGAATGGGGCATCTCCAGCTACTCTGGGAAACCTGTTCCAGTGCCTCAGCACCCTCACAATGAAGAATTTCTTCCTACCCTAAATCCAAACCTATACTTTTTTAGTTTAAGCCATTCCTCTATGTCCTTGTAAAGAGTCTCACTCTGGCTTTCTGTGCCACTCACTGTTTTTGTCTTGGTTACAAGTCTCTGGTCAAGGAAAAGTCTATTCATGAGTAGACAGATCATGGCCAACAAGGCTGTAATTCAGTCCTTGCAGTGTATTTGCACTAAAGCAATGTCATTTTATACAGCTGGTATTTGAAGTTAAAGTTCTGTGGAGCCTTTAGATGACAAATTACTTAAATAATTGTTCACTGGGAAATGCTCATCTACTTTCAAGGCATAAATCAACTTCTCTCTCCTACAGACATCAGGATATTTATAATAAATAAAGTAGATAAAATAAAAACACAGTTACATGTCTTTATTACTCCAGCTTTTTTTTTATTGCTCAAATGGCAAGTTATCAATGTTTTGTCATGACGTGAGCTGTGTTACCAACAAATTCAGATTCACCAATTCCTTCAGTTTGAAAGGGATGCTAGGACTTTTCTGGTTTAACATCTTGCTCAAAGTAGGGTCAAAATGAATTCTGCTCAGGATTTTGTCTTGTCAAGTCTTGAAAACTTGTGCAGCATTACAAATCACTGTTAGAAATGGAAGTACTGTGCAATACAATGATGCAACCTAGCCTACACAACACTTATATAAAAGAAAAGTAATAATTTAGATAAGGATAACCATAAAATTACCCTACTTTCATCCAATTTTCCAATTAAGCTGAAAGAATTGTGACTTCCAAGTCAGGTATATTGAGGCATTCATTTCAGGTCAAGATTGCAGCTCACAGTCAGCAAAAAGCATAGGGATTTTTTTGTTAAGTCATATCTAAAACTCTTAACATAGCTCTTTGAAAGGTGAGAAAGAGGAAAAATGCAAATTAGAGAGACTAAGATCCAAAGTAAATATTTGCATCAAACTTCTCCCTATCAAAATGACAACTCTCTGAAATAGTTACAATCATAGAACATCAATTAGAGTACTGTGAAAGTTTGCAACCAATTGTTGACTCAAATTAAAGGTTGGCATTTAACCAGTAGCTAATCAAGACAGGAAGTGGCAGGCTTTTCTGACTTTCACTTCTAATTTACAATCTTGAAACTAATGATATTAGAAACTATTCCTACAAAGTAGTTAATAATGGGACAAGTTCACTGGCAGTATGGAGCATGGTGCAGAGAATTCAGGGCTAGCTCTGGAACTACAAGTAATGCAAGAATACTAGCTTGAAATCAAAGTTGGATAGAGTCTTTACCCAAGCAAACCTGCATAGCCAGATACCATGGCAATGCAAGTCCCTTGTACCAGCTGAATCTCTACAAGTCCATTTTCCAACACCATTCTTCAATAAGTCTGCACTCCAGTGCTGTGCATGAATCAACGACTAGGTGCATCTTCATACCAAAAGTAACTTCATTGCTCTCAAAATACAGCCAGGCAATGCACATTCCTTGTATGCTGCTGCATGATCACTTTCATCTCTGCACCATATTCTATAGTTCTAAGCAGACACTGTTAAATAAACCCAACAAATGAAACTGCACCAGTATAAGACTTAGATACCAGCTGACACCTGTGGTCTACTACACAAAGCCTCTGAAAGACGTCTAGAATATGGCAGGTCATCCTTCTCCCTTTGTGTGAAAGACAACATGTAAGTCCTAAACCAGCCTTAACATCAATATTTATGCTGCACTCCTTAATTTCTTCTGTATTAGAGACCACACTCTAGAATAAATAGAAACGCAGGTTTCAACTCTGCCAGTTCCTCTGCCCTGGAAAACTGAACTGGGCAATTAAATTGTTATGCAAGTAGACACCAATACACAAAAGTCTCTCATCTATGTGAAATGCATGTAATGAGATGTGATTAAAGTCAATATTGTTATGCTTTGCAGTTCAAGTCAGGAAAGGTTTTGAACAAGTGAATGCTGTAGCAAGCTTGACTTCTTTGTTTTTTTAAATTTTGGGAAATCTAAACATTGCAAATCATGGCCCAGGGTCTGTGACCTAAACTCCACCTGAGGACCACAGAACTAGGAGTAGTTGTTGAATTCTGAAGGAGTATGCAAGCTAAAACCTTGTAAGATAACAGAAGTGAGTCACAGATAGAGGTGCAACAAGTGAATGTCTCAGAAAAGAAAAACACAAAGATGGAAAGGTATAAAGCCGTTAAAAAATAAACAATGTAACTTCTCAAGATGAAGTAAGTTTGTGTTAAGGAGCCAGGCCCACAAATCCCTAGCTGATTGACAACTGCTGGCCCAAAAGAGACTTATCACATGTCTGCATCAAAGGTGATTAGAACACTATTGCTTCGCCTGGCAAAACTGAACTACTTAAGTTAAATACTGTTAGGGAATTAATTCAAATGAAAAACTAATCATTAACCTTGGAGAAAAGGGATTTAAGGAGGATAAAGGATGGACAAAAGCACTGCTATTGTTCAACATAAAAGCCAACAAATAGACTTAAACCCTGTACTGCCCAGTTTAGAAAAAGGTTAATCTTCTGTTCAACACAGTGAATAGCAAACAACTGACTGAGTTTATTTCCTACCATGTCACTAGGTACATCTAAAAAATTTATCATGTAGATTAAAGCCAGATAGCTTCTGTGTTTGTTGTATGCAAGACTCTTGGTCATTCTTATAGCAAGTCGTGACTTAAATGCCAAAGCTGAATTTAACCCTCTTAAATTAACCCTCTGAACTTAACACTGAGAAGTATCTCTTAGTCTCAAGTCATGAACTAAAAGCTCTGTTCTTCACCTCTCCCCTGCCAGGAAGCTAACAAAATGGTGAATTACCTGTGCCTGTTGTTGTTGACCAATAATCTGACCGAAGACCTGCTGCATAGAAAAAGAGTTGTGTGAGTCTTCTTTTTGCCTGAAATCCAGAATTCAGGTTTTAATTCAATCACACTTTGGCCCTAACACTAAACACACAGGACAAAAGAGTTATCTCGATGAGTGAAGATGCCAAAGCCCACTTCAGTTCTGCAAATTCTGCAAGCAGCTTTGGAGGCATCATTTCCCTGGACATCTCAGGGCCTGGGGCAAGAGGAGACTGCATGTCAATTAAGCAGTCAAATTCAATCAAAGGACTGAGAGAAGTAACCAGGGGATCATTTTCTTCCTCTTACCCACGAAGTGTTTGTCAGCTTTCAGTTGGATGGAGTTCTGTCCTATGTTCATAGAACTGAAAATCATAAAACATTTTGTAGCTAAATATAATAAACAGATACTTGAATTGCATATTGTTAATTTGCTCCCCACACAGGAATGGCACAGGAGCTGTTTAACAAATGGGCAGCTTTATAATTTATTTTTTTAAAATCTTTAACAGAGGAGTGACAAGAGTCTCATTTTCAGTGCAGGGGCTAAAGTTTGATCCATGTGGAAACCTGAACCCTTGATCTTTTTACACTTCTAAAGTGACAGACTAATCCAAATCTGACCTGCCTATGAGGTATCAGTCTTAACTCCTGACTATGAACATAATCACCCAAAGTAAGCAAGTTTTGCAATCACTGTTTACATTTGTACCTTAATTTGACCTCAAATCTGGGGTTTATTTTCCTTTTTACTTAGTTATTGACTATAATTTTAGTATTAGATGCTAAAGAGGTAGGATAAAGATTTTAGTTTATTTGTAGAATTTGCTACTCCAAGATAAAAATGTTTGCTTAATGACATGTATGTGCTAATACTAACCACTTAGTACAATGGAGTCCATGTCGACCGCAAGGCCCTGAAGACTTCCCACCGAAGTCCGGTTAATGGTACTCGTCTGAATGGAATCCTTTAAAATTGCAGCCACACAATCCTCACATAGCACTTGGCCCTTTGCCTGTGGTACCACAAATACGATCCAGAAATGAATAAGAAGGCCTCCATTGTTGTTGTTACTGAAATAAAGAGGTTCTACAGATTATCATCATGTTGAAAGTTATATGAAGACCAGACTCGTAGTGTAGCTCCTGAGTACAAATTTAGAAGTGTATAGCTCATTTCCATCTTGTCTAGTTACTTTAGCACACTGAACACTTATTTTACTCTTAGACAAAAAAAATTTTATAAAAACTAAAACACACTCTTCACATCCATTTAGGTATCTTCAGTGTGCTGATCTCTTGAGGACTCCTGACTTTTGAGATCTACAGAAATCATAATATCTGCTGGAATTAGAGCTGGATTATCTCTAGAAGATGAAGCCAGAAAAAGGAGAACAAAAATAGTAGAATTATCAACTCCAGAAATGCAGAACTCTGCATTGGTATACACCTCACCCTGCACTGTGTGCTGCAGGATGTAAGAAACAATTCCTAGACTATTTAGGCAACACAATAGTGGTGGTGTATGGTCACCCCAATCTTTACCTCCTAGAGGGGAGAAAGACCTTTAAATAAAATGTACCCTAGAAACTCTTGTTCCTGAATCAAAATCATATTCAGTTCAAGAGGACTGTAATGACTAAATTTCTAACATGAATTGCAAACAAAATATTAGAGCAAGAGTACTTCATTTCAGTACAGAGATTTTCTCTTTCTTCTCTCAGTATAAAATAGTTTTATACCAATAACATTAGTTACAAAATACATGTGACAGTCAATAACAGAGCTGAGTTTTAACTGTATGTTTGAGTGGTTAAACTTCTATCAACAAAAGTATCACCAAACTGCTTTGGGAATATTATTTCTGTTAATCCAGGACTGTACTCCTGGCAGACATGGAACTGCTTATATGACTTTAGTTTGCCCTTATGTTTGTTAAGTGAATTGGTATAGGTTATAAAACTATTTTACTATCAGTACAAGTACACAGCAAAGACATTAAATAATAATCACTAAAAATAGGCTTCTCTTGTGGGCTTATTATATTATAGCAGAAAAGGAATTACATCAATCATGTTTGAGTGGTTAAACTTCTGTGTGACCTATCAGCCAAAGTATCACCAAACCTCTTTGGGAATATTATTTCTGTTAATCCATATGTTTGAGTGGTTAAACTTCTATCAACAAAAGTATCACCAAACTGCTTTGGGAATATTATTTCTGTTAATCCAGGACTGTACTCCTGGCAGACATGGAACTGCTTATATGACTTTAGTTTGCCCTTATGTTTGTTAAGTGAATTGGTATAGGTTATAAAAGTAATTTTACTATCAGTAAAAGTACACAGCAAAGACATTAAATAATACTATTTTACTATCAGTACAAGTACACAGCAAAGACATTAAATAATAATCACTAAAAATAGGCTTCTCTTGTGGGCTTATTATATTATAGCAGAAAAGGAATTACATCAATGACAGTTTTACCTGACTTCTGAAACAGTGGACTGCTTATAAAATTTGGAGAAAGAAGAGGTTGTGTAGACCAAGTTCATCTGAAAGAGAAAGTGTAAAGATTTAGCATTTCTGAAAATCAGTAATACTTAGAGATGTTATATGCCTAAGCTTTCCTAGAACGTCCTCTTTCCACCAATATTATGCAACATGCACACATTTCTAAACACATCAACCAAGTCAGGCAGAGCAGAAGACATGAACAGACCAGCCCTTCAATGCACCCACAACAAGTTCAATAGCCCCAGAAAACATCAAATCTTCTGCCCGTGGCCAGCTGATGTGTACAGTAATGCCTTTTCTAATAAATAAGTTCTAATAAAGATGCACATCCATTTCCCAGCAAATCGCAAACAGAGGGCTTCCCTATCTGGATTTTGAAATTTAGGGGCAAATTTAAAGAAATGTGCAGATGCTCATAACACTTTTTGTGTTGCTATTAAGGTGCAGTGAACAGCATATGTCAGGGCCTTTTCTGCAGAATCACAGAAAGACTGAGATAGAAAAGGGCCACTGGAAAGCATCTAGTCCAACCCCTCTGTTCAAAGCAGGCTCAACTACACCAAGTTCCTCAGGACTATTTCCAGTTGAATATATCCAAGAATAGAGACTCCACAACCTCCTCGGATGACAGCTCCAGCATTTGATCACCTTCACAGCAAAAGAGTTCTTTTTCTAATGTTTACATGGAATTTATTGCATTTTTATTCAATCTTTGTCTATTTTCTTCATCAACAGTTTAATAGTAACATATTCCTTTCCAGTATACACAGTGTAAAAGGTGAAGAAGCAAAAACCCTGCCTGTTTCATGCTGTGAGACTGCATTTGGGGAAAGCAAGCCCCTGATTCGACTCATTCTTTGGATGATATGGTATGTGATAATATCAGTGTGACAATAACCTTCCTTTCTCACTCCCGTTCAAGGAGGCACACTGCTAAAGCCACAAGGTGGCATGTACCTCAAGCTGTTCAGACCTCATCCTGCTGCTTAATGGTTAAAACAAATGCCCAAGGGACTATAACACAGATTATTTTGAAGCAAAGTCTGGAAAAATCACATCAATGCTAATCCCTAACTTTTGAAGTTTGATGCAGGAAGTTTGAACAATACTTTCAAGGGTCTAAATAAAATGGGTGGAGCTCAATCTTTTTCCAGATTAAACTGCAAAGGATTTTATATATTACTGTTACTATCAAAGGGAATAGGTACCTGTCTTGAGAGGTTCTTCTACTGCCACTCAGGGTGTCTGGGCCAGCAGCCATGAACAAAAGGGGTACAAGAAGAAAAACAAACAAAATCCCAAATCCCTCCCATCCCTACTTACAATTTTAGTCAATAGTTAAGGTCACCACAAAGCCCAGTTTGAGGAATACAAAATCCATTGGTGAGTTCAGGCAAAGTTTACAGATAAAAAAAAAATTCCAAGTAATGCTCAAGTAGGAGGTGGTGACACTGGCAGTTCAACACCTCTGTCTGTCACCTCTTTCCACTAAGTGTGACAAGGGCAGGATGCTCTGAGACAAGAGCAAGACACAGGGCTCAAATCAGTTTAGAGCTGCTCCATGGAGAGCAGGGGAACGATGTGTCATGCATTGGTTATCTGTTCCTCCTGCCTGAAAGCACTTTGGTTGTTAATATGCAGGACTGGAAAAACTAGACAGCCTTTTGTGAAACAGCTTGGGGGATGAGGAGAAATAGAGCTGGAAAACAGGAACATAGGTTCATATTAAAAGATAACAAAAACTTTGAAGTTAGTAAAAATGTCTTTGTTGCTTCTAACATTTCTTTTTTATTTGTTTCTAAGTTTTCATAACATTGTTTGACTCCTTATGTGGACAGTACTGCATTTCCTGGCATTAATGTATATTTGCTCCCTACACCATATGTCAAATTCCCTTTTAACAAAGATTCCCAACCCTTTCTTCCCACTGTGGAGCAGCTTTAACTGCCTACAACAGAGTGCTGTCTCTGCTTTGACTGATGTAAGGTGTTTGGGGAAAATAATGGTCTTTAAAATACCTAGTATCAGAAGAAAATGTAAATATAAATATGTTTGAGAGCTCATAGGTAATTATAGGTGCTCTAAGGCAGAAGACTGACAGAAGATACCGATTGAAATGCAAAAGACTTCATCAGTTTAATGTCTCAAAAGTGGGAATTAAGTTTTGAAGGGCTTTTGTAGACTTCTATACATAGGTCCCAATTTGTGGAGTCTTTATGTATAATTTTCAGTAGAAAGGAAAAGTCATACAGACCTGCCCAAAACTCAGCTTGTGATTAACGAGCTGAGAGAAGTCACTTCCTTCATACCTCCAGATAGCCCCCTTTGTACATAGCCTTCTGGGGCAAGGGGTTGCAGAGAAAGCAGAACACCACAGCAGGCTCAATGGCACCTGAACATCAGACCTCTTGTTCACAGCACTGATCTTTTTTGCTAGCCATGCAGCCCACTCATCTTACCACATGCTGCACCGTTTGTGCCATGGAGAGGAATTCCTTTGACTCTTTCTGCCTGTATTCTGGGAGAAACTCTACATTGGCAACACGAAACAATCCAACAAAATACAGTACATCTTTGTTTTCTGCCTGAACTGCAAGAAACAAAGACAATAGTTAGCCTCCTTTTTTCTTTCTTTTTAATAACAATGATATTTTTAAATTAAATTATAAGCCACAATAACCTATTTGGCCTTACAGTGGAAACAACTACCAAAAGAACACTATGCTTTTATAGCCAAACTGTTCTAGATGTGTGCCACAGTATGGTTAATTGAGCACCTGTTCCCTGACACAAGATAAGATACCACCATACAAATGAACCATCATAATGAAGGCAACAACAACATTCAGATTCTGAAGCATCCCAAAAGAATCTTAGGCAGTACTAGTGTCAGGGGTCTAAACACAGTGGAAGGCGAAATTTCTGAGGAATCAAGCTCCGAGTCAGGGCTGTGCAATCAGCTTTCCCATAAAAATATTTTGCATAACACTTACAAAAAGTCACAGTCCCTAAAGCCAGTAGCTATGCCTGATCTTATTAAATGCCTGCTCTTGTTAAATCTTAACAAAGACACTCAAAGTCTTTCAGGCCCCATTTACAAAAATTTCTGTGTTTATTTTAAAGATAGCCTAATGAGTGAGATCCTAAACTCAACTGAAAGTGCTGTTGGGGATAGAGATGTCTGAAATTGGCATGAACTTCCAGCAACTCACCAATGAAGAGCCACAGTAATGTCCAGGTTATAATTCCTAAAATGAATAGAATGAGGGTAAAGAGAATTATTTTGTTTTGAATATTCCACAGCAACTTATCTCTTTTCTTCAATTTTTCAAGTTTTTTCCGTGCCAGAATCCTCTTTGCTAACTTATCTTCTGCAGATACCATTTGGACTGAAATGTTGGCTACCTAAAGTAAGGTGAAAGACAACAAAAAATGTGAAACATTTCTAACAGCAATTGACTGACCAACAACTAGAAGAGATTCCCATATATATTTGTAAATTACTACATTTGCACAACTATAACTTAGTAGCTGTTTAAAACTCCAGTCAGAAAGTGAAAACCTTTCTTCCAGACACTTGCAGGTAAACACAGAGCCAGTCCCTATTGTATTAGGATGTAAAACTGCTATTTAGACAAGCACTGCAGAGCATCAGCTGTTCAACAGCAGCTTTGTAACATAAGTAAACAAGGTGTCTCATGACCCAAATCTTTGTTATACTTATGCAAGTTTGGTGCAGACACAGACACATATTTAGCTTTTCATTCCTCCCTTTGTGTGAAGTGGGAGGGAGGGGTTAGCAGGATATTTAAATAGTGGCTTGTCATTTCCATACTAAGAAACCAGGAGACAGGTATATGCACACCTTCCAGCTCATGGTCAAAATGACACTTCTGTTCCCCCCTCCCAAAAAATTTTAAAAATAAATAAATCTAGTTTTCTCTCAGACCAGAGTTATCCAAATACAAGTGGGTTCAACCCATTCATTCCTCAGAGAAAAGTCTCCACTTTCATCCAGGCTGAGGAGTAGTGGCTATGGACAGCCTCTTCCAGCATGTCCAGCTCCCTCTGAGAAGTTCCCTCCAGTGAGCAGGAGGACATAGTACAGGCCTTGTTGGATAGGACCTGGACAAGGTCATCAAATGGATATCCAGCCCCTTGACAGTTTAACTATAGGTCTGAATTTTCTAAAGCTGACCATTTCATCTAGGTACAAAAGACTATTATGTGACTATTTCAGTATTTGCAGGAGTAGTTTCTACTTCCTATAAAGTATTATGTTTCTACAGTTAGTCTGTTTGCACCAGACACTTCCCCAGGCATTTTTCTCTCCAGAAGATAATCAACACACTTAAGTATACAGATAATGTCTATCAGCTGCTGCAGGCACAGCAAGAGCTGCCTGGGGAAATCTCCAGGACTTCATAAAATTCCCTCTTGGGCATTTGCTATCACAGTCAAATGCTTCATTGTGAGATCAGCTAGAGGCTCAATCACCTTTTCTCAAGTCAATTCATTGTCTCATCTCTGCAGAGGTTAGCTGGCAAATTTGTGGACTGCTCAGGGCATTAATGACTAAGTACACAGATATGAACACAGGTTTAGCTGTGATACCAAGCTGCACCAGAATTAAACTACCAAAACCCCCTCCTTGATTTTCTTCCTTATATCACAGCTGTAACATAAGTTACATAATATTTCTATATAAACAAGGAAATTCAGGGAAAATAGTCCAAGAACATGTTGATGTTAGTGAGAGGGAAGCTCTCAAAAGGCAGCCTTAGGAAGTTGTATGTTCTCCATGAGTGGAGGTGTTGACAAACATCAGTCAGCAATTGGCAGCAAGAGTTTTAGTGCACAATCCTCTCTGAAGCACAAAACAGTCTTTGAGACAAAAAGACTTGGCTCAGAAACTCATATATAAGGATGAAACTGAACTTCATCCTTTTAAAGATGAAGACCAAAACAAAACAAAAAAAGATATTTTTCCTTGTCTTTGGAAGAACTTAATTCATTTTAAGAGCCTCTTCAAAATGATTCTCGCCCACCCCACAGCTGATTTTTCGCCACTTGTGGGCTAGGACTGACTCAGTAGTACAGTATCTCTAAGCAGTGCAAATCAAGAAGCTCTGACAAAGACCAATGATAACTGGTCTATGAGTTGCTCAGGATGCAGATAGCCTCACTCTGTTGAGGGACAAACCTCTGTTCCATCACCTGTCCCCACTATGCCCATACAGAAATACACTAGAATGCTAGAAGAGATGCACATAAAACAGCACAGACCCTGACTTGGATGTGCCTGGCTGTTCCTTATGCTCAATAGGCCCTTTTTAGCCTCTGCAGAGCTACAATGGGTAGGAAATGAGAAGAAAGTCTACAACAAGCTTCCCAGGTATTTACCATCATCACATTCTTTGAAGCCTCTCTGCAAGTATTCTGCAAAGAGCATGTGACCTGTTGTAGACTAAAAAGTATGCACAGAAGGGTCATTTTTCACCCCCACTAATTATATTTCACTTAAGGAGAAGACCATGAAAGCCAGGAAGTACCTAGCTAAGGATTTCACTGTTGAGCTCTCAATGTGGAATGCCAGGTTTAATACAGCGGCTATGAAACCTATGTACTGATGGAGTTTGACACACGGGAAATGACAAGCATAACCACCAGCCAGTTGCAAAAGTGGTGTTGTGAAAGAAGCTACAATAAGTGGTTGTTTCCTTTTGCCCAACAGTAGAAGACCCACATCTCTGTCCAGTTCTGGGCCCATCAGTATAAGAGAGATGTTAATAATCCAGACTGATTTCAGGGGAAGGCCACCAAGAGGTAAGGGGCTGGACAATATGAGGTAGAGCAAAAAGTTGAGAGCCCTGGGGTTGTTCAGCTGAAGACAAGGCAGGAAAGAGAGTATGAGTAAATCTATTTATAGATTTCCCTATCTAAAGTGGGTTATCAAGAAGACAGAGCCACACTTTCCTCACTGATGCACAGTGAAGAGACAGCCACAACAGTCACATACAGCAACAGGGGAAATTCCAGCTAGACTGGGGGAGGAGGAACAATGTATTTCACCATGAGGACCATGTACCTGAGCCATGACCAGAGAGGTCAGGAAACCTCCATCCCTAGAGATATTCAAAACTCAGTGGATCAATGCCCCAGGAAATCTGTTTTGGCTTTGATGTTAGGCCTGTTTCTTAAAAAAATTAAAAACTTTCAGAAGTCCTCAAAAACAAATATTTCCACATTTCTCTAATATTATGCAGTAGTAATGCTATCAAGAGAGCTCTGTGTATCCTCACAGGAGCATAAGAAAAATCACCACAAATATCCTGCTGGTCCTGTAATCAAACAGTGGATAGCAATCTTTGACCTCAGAATAGAGGATGTTCAAAGATGAGAAGAAAACTTGGTAATAAGTAATAATGAGTAAAAGGACACAGTAGTATCCTTTAAAATTTCCTCAAACAAAATCGGAAAACATAGAACTGGAATATTTTGGACTCATATCTTCTATCTAGGATAATTGACTACACTTGTTTTGCATGTTCCCCACTTAATTCACCCACCTTCTGGATTTTTTTAAAACCTTATTGAGTACACTTCTCTTTAAGGATGAAACCTAAATTGCCCATTCATTTGTTTAGAGCTCTGCTCTGTCATGTAAAGTTCCTTTATACACTCAGGAGTTCAACAGAATAGCTTGAGACAGCTCAATGAATGCTCAGTTCTGACATCTGAAATTTGGGCTACTTTGATCAAGACTCCCCTAATAACATTTTATATTTAAGTTTTCCTATGTCACTTCTTTCTGTAGCTGTAGATCTAAGCAAGTAGATTTCTTCTTAAAAAAATATATCTTAAAATAGATCCTGTCAAGGATCATTAAAAACTGGACAAGATTGACATCACTAGATTATAAGTATGCCCTTGCAACAACTGGTGTCTTCATTGCACCTACTGCAATTCTAATCCTATTTTTTAAAAAATGCACTTCATGTATTGAGGTTTGTACAGTAAAATTCTCCCTTACACAGGATTCATAGGAATACTGAGTGCTGTGTCCTACGTTATCAGTACTTCCCTAGGTTTTATTAGTTCACTGTAAACATTTTATAGCAAGGAAAACCACAGCAAAGTTAAGGTGCTCCCTTCCCTCAGCTAGAGCCATCATTCTTAATTCAGCTTTCCTCTCTACTGCAACATAGTTCTTCTATTCTAGAATTGGTTTCCAGCTAAAGTTGCAATTTGACTATCACCATACACTAAATTATTTAATTACTTCTTTGTCGTGAGTTAACACTCATGCAGCAATCCCCTTCTGCATCTTCTCAGGGAAAAACAAAACCTTTTGCCTTTCTTGCCTAGAAATTAACTTCTTTTTGGAAAAACGTGCTGTTATGACACCAATGTAAGCTTTTCATATTGTTACACTGACACGTCCATTATTTCAATTGACTGAAAATACATATTATTAGCAACCAAAAGATATACAACTACATGTTGTCATTTTCAGACTGAGCTATAAACCAGAAAATGATACCACATCTAACCCTGATGTTACATTTAATAACTGAGAATTAGATAACAAAAGATCTAATAGTGTCAAGAAGTATATAAGATCAAGAATGCTTGTCACCCACTTAAACTTACTTCATCTTCAGGTTTAGCTGTTGGGTGATCATTTTTTTCATCCATTCCAGCAGAATAAATTTTACTGCTTGTCCAAGCTGAAAAAGAGCCTTGTACTTTTTCTCAGGAACTACTTCTACTACTGAAGCTGAAGACAGCTAACCACAATGTCCAGGACCAAGAGAGGCATCAATTTACTTTGATGAGTTTCCAATTGTAATCTCATCTGCCCTGTTGCACCTTTGTGAATATTAGAAGGTCGCTATCACATAACTTTAGTATACAAAGTCAGACTGAAGAAAACAGGCTTTTCATGGTCTTTTAAAGTTGAAATAGACTCCAGCTTGTTAAAATAAAATCACAGTACTAAAATTTATACATCACTTCAATTTCACAAAATGAGTTGCATCAACAAAAACAGTAGCAAGTAAAAGGAAAGTATGAGAGGAAAAACAAGTTAAAAGAAGGAAAATAAATGTAAGCACCTTGAGTAAGAGTGTTGCAAATAGCACATAACAGCAAATAAAGATGAGCATTTTGACTCTCTTACACTCAAGTTTTGTTATTTTATTGCAGCTGAGAAATAAACTGCTCCAGGCAACTTATTTTATGTTGTTAACATAGATCTGGCTTCAAACTGAGAATCCTTTTTGTAATCAGATGCAGGAAGTTGCTTGTATTATAACAGTTCCATTCTATTTTCTTTGCTAATTAAATATTTATAGAGGATGTAAACCAGTACTTTCCTCAATGGATGCTAACTATAGAGCTGTCTTTACTTTTAACTGATTAACAATCTCAATGCCTTCCTTGAGCCAACTGAGGAAATGGAACTGGAGAATTACCAATTTGACTAAACAAATAACCCTTCTATTAATTTATCTTCAAAGACATAAAACCTAGACTAACAATCAAAACTTTTAGGTATAGAAAATATGTAGCCAGAATCCATAACAGGTGAGCTTCAGGAGTGATATATGCTCTGTCCATGTAACCTGCAATAAATTACTTCAACTGCAAGGAAAAAATCCTACAATTAGATAACATAGTACCAAAACAAAATATTTCTTATCTGGAATAGTCTTTGGTTTATGCCCTGAAGAATAGTAATTATGTCCTCAGTCATTGTTTGCTCTAGAACTGCAACGTATTTTAATACAGTATAATATGAAGTGCTACATTAACCTCTAGGCTTGTTAATGCTTAGTAGCATAGAAAAATCTATTCATATATTCCATATTACTATATAAAAATGCTTCCAAGTCCCACTTTTTTTTTTTAAATTATGCTTAATTTTTGGGGGACTACTGTGATCTCTTAAAGTATTCATGTAATTCCCAAAAGCCTCCCATTATCCTGTGCATAGGAAGTCACTGTGATACAAATGGTATTTCAAAACCTAGTCCATAGGTTAAAAACAACATTGTACATATAGAAACTTCAGCCTATGGAGGAGTTCATGCTGGATCAGATACTCCTGAAGGACTGTGGCCCACAGAAAGCACACGCTGGACCAGAGGAAAAGAGTGAGAAAGAAGAGGCAGCTGAGAGAAGTCACTGAATGCTGACCATAAGCCCCAATCTCACTTCAATAACTCAGTGTTTGGGAGGTGAAGGGGGTGGGCAAGTAGAGGAGAGGTAAGTGAAGAAATAAAATTGGGCCTGGGAAAGTGGGGAAAGTGTCATTTCAATGTTTGCCCTTTGGTTTTCCACTACTCACATTAGCACTTCCATTTTTATTTTAATTTGAAATAAATCAAGTAAATTTTCCCCAAGTTGAGCATGTTTTGCCTGTGATAGTAATTGGCAAATAATCTCCCTGTCTTCATCAGACACTATTATTTTTCTCTCCTTCCTGCTCCTCCCATTTTCTCCCCCAAACCTGCTTAGGAAGAGGTTGAGCAGCTCAGTGGGAGTTTGGCTGGAGACATGGCTAATCCACAGCAATATCACAGTACCTAGTACTTCCCCCTCCTTTTAAGAAGCAAAATTAGGGCTTGAGTTTTGTTCAAGGTAAGTGCATTCTGTTTCAAAGTAAACCTAGGAATAAAGAAGTTAGCATACTGAAATAAAACATGAAACACATGAGAAATAAAATAATTTTATGAAAGTGCTCACTGCTGTTTCCTGCCATTTAATTAATTGCATGTTCCCTATATAAAAACAAAAGGCTGAAGATGAAAAAAATTCAAAGCCAATGTAAACCACAGACTTACACTCTCAGGTTCCCTGGAACATACCAATGACTACAGGTCAGCTTGGAAAGCTACCATGAACCAGTTATTTCCGTTCTGAGCTCTGTGGAGAAACATGCTTTCACATAGGTTCACCTGACAGGGCTATTGGCTTTAAGCCACTACTTGGCATGAATATACTGGCATTAAACAGCTTGATTTTTATCTCTGGCAAGTAACACATAACAAAACATGACCTCTTCCTGACCCAAACCAACCTAAGTTTCAGAAGCATCCCATTTTCTAGCCATTATATCTTCCAGACCAGTTCCACTTCTTCATGCTTTTCTACTGCAAAACCCACTCTCACAAATCACAGACTTCACGGATTATTCATACACTGACAGTGACAATTGGTTTTAAGCACATCATTCCCTCTGAGGCGCACAGAGGTGAGGAAAAACAGTCAAGAAAAGACAGTCAGGTCTTTGGTGGGTCCTCCCCTACACACACAAACACCCCTCTCCCTTTCCAGTCTGATGAGCAATGTGGTTTGTTCTAAGATGAGAACACAATGCAGGCATTGCAGGAGGAATTACCTGGATGCTCACATAATTAATACACTCCAGAGATGGGGGAGATGTGATGTTTGGATTGACTTTGGTGCACATCAGCCTGCAAATAGGGCAAACTGGGCAAGTTGATGTCCTGAACACTCACTTTTGGATGAGTGACTAGACATGCTAAGATAAATACGGAGATAAAATCCTAAATTAGCCACACAGGTGCTTTGTTGCTTTGTAATTATGAATTCTGCAAGGCTAAAGACTGTAAACCTGTACATTTTTAGTCAAACCTCCTTATCACCCTTTAGATAATATAATCCATTGTAATAGATCATAAAGTTGTTATTTAGATGCTGCATTGGCAATACTTACATACTGTATGAGCAACAAATCTAATTATAATCACCCACACAATGTGTCCTACTTCTTGCACCTGGCCAAGAGCCTTCCCTTGACTACTCTGCTCCATCCCCCCCACACTGAGTCCCTGACTGAAGGAAAGGTTACAGCAGATCTATGCAGCAGCCTCAAGCCATAGCTGAGATGTCTGCCACTATTACACAGAACCATCCTGGAGGAACCTGGGATAGCAGCAATTCAGCCTTCTAGGAGAAAAAGCTTGTCTTGTGCTGCACAAACCTGGTGCTATGCTAAGGGAGAGGAAGGGTTCATGTCACCTGTCTCAGATTGTCTACAAGTTAGACATGTAAATCCAAACTTGTTTTCTAGATTCAGTCTATATACAATGGTGACAGAGAAGCATTCAAAACAGAGAAAATGAATCACACTTTCACCACTGAGTACAGATAGAAAAGAAGCAATTAGCTTATCAAACCTCTCATCTACAAAGTCTTCTCTGTGTAATAGAAATCTTTCCCTTCTGACCAAAGCTGCCTTCATGATCAGCTCAGAGGCAGGCCTTGCTCCTTTAACTGATGGCAACCTACAACCAGCTTGACATCATCAGCCCACTAACACAGCAGGGTGCTCCACAGAGCTACTAACCTCAGCATGACATTTTTTCCAAACTGAACATCAAAAGTGACAGTTTGCTTGCACTGCAGGATATCCCTTTTCTAAGCAGCAATGTCTAACAAAGTGCAAATAATGGTGGGAGGAAATCCATGCACAATGCAAAGTTAAATCTACTACGACTACTACAAGAATAATCCTGCATATTGCTTGTAATTGTTTTTCTGTAGTCAAAACCCAGGTAAAGCACAGATTTTAAGATGTCTGTGAAAATCAAACAAGAGTTTAAGTGATAATTTATAAACAACATTTGAGAAGGCATTCATAAACATTCTTAAATCAATCCATTTTCATCGGTACAGAATCACACTGTCTGATTGCTCACTTTGTCCCTCAAATAATTTCTTCAAATTACAGCCAAGATTACTTCCACCAAAGGAATAAAAGGTTTTGGCTGTCCTTTCTAATAACCCAGCTGAATTGGTAATTCAGCTTCATTTTGAACACAGAGAAGGTCAAGTCCCTATACATTCAATAAGCGTGTGCTAATAACTCTGCAAAGACCTGCATACATACAGGCAGGTCATTAACATTTTGGATACATCTCTTCCATCACAGAAGACAGAACCAGCACACAATAGCTGCTACTTGAATTTTTTGAAAGCTGAAATTGTAAGCAAGTTGAAGTGAGGCTTTTATCAAAGTATGGAAGTGGGTGGCAATCGATTACCAAATATTAAATTATTAATAACCATCTACTAACACATGTTTCAGTATCAACTTGGAACCTCTTTTCCCCTCCTCCACTGAATGAATAGCATGCTGCTTGCTTTCAATATCTTTGTCATCTGGAGATGCAGCTTCAAACCACAGTGTTTGTACTTACTTTTCTTCTCCTTGAGCTCTTTCTCAATTTTTGATTCCAAACTATGTTTGACTAAGCACTAGAGGACTCTGATATAACAAAACATTTTCCAACAGACAAAATCATCCTGGAAATTACAGGCAATTGAGCTGTCTTCAAAGATCCAGAAATGATATATAACTGCCATTGACAGAGCACATTATGTGAAATGAAGCTGCTGACCAACTTGCATAGCAGCACTAATAATTTCACCTCAGCTATGTGGACTGAGAACTGCTTAGTTATTTGCATCCCCCTCAATTTAAATTAACTTTAAAAGGCTAAGTGAACACATCTTTTGAGCACAGCATCCATTTATCAGTCTGGCATTTTAAGGAAAGCAAGCCCTGCTATTCCAACAGTTAATGGTCTTGCACCACTTGATCCTTATCGGTGCCACTAGCTAATTTACTCTCAATTTCTTTCTTGCTTATATGAAACTGGACAGCTGTGTGTGGCAGGGCAAGGAGCAAACCAGCAATATTGACATGGCATACATGGAATAATACTGCTAGATTTAAAATAACTTGTTAGTACAATCACAGTGGTATGGAATCTGCTGCATTTCAAATAAAATAAATACTATATATAGAGGATAGAGTTTCTACAATAGTGAGGTGGACACATTTGAGGCAGTGTTGAAACCAGTGATAACACCCTCTACAGAAGCCAAGTCATGGCAGCACTTCAGCCAAGCAAAATCAATGTTTGTAACTTTTCAGGTGAGGTACTGATGTGCAAACTCCAATCTATCAGAGTACTCAGTCACATGTGTTTGGACAGGTCAGGACCGATCTGGGTGTGAGATGCCAAGTCAAAGCACTTTTACTGGTCAAAGTGCCTGGGCTCCTCCTTACAAACCACACTTCAGTTTGTGACCTCAACTGGTGCCCTGTTCAAAGTGAATAAAGATGAGATTTATAAGGTTAAGGCTTAGGTTTATAGGCAGTGCTGTCCAAAAGAATTGGTTCATGAGGCTAAGACTTCCAGAAACTGTTATGGTTAATGGATACCCTGTTCTCTATCATCAAGTCCTATGTGCCACATGGAAGACAAAGACGAAAATATCTCTCTTGCCTCACTTCCTTAGCAGTCAATTGCCATAACAGATGCCCAGCTGAAGGGAGGCTACTGTTTAGTGCAAGCAAACCAAGGATATCTCACTCAACATCTCCCCAGGAAACACTCTGCCCAAGGCCTCATGCCAGCCTAACTCAGTGTGTGCCACAAATTAAGTCCTCTGTAAAATGCTAATATAATCTACTTGTTCTGCCTTTCCATGGTTGCATTTTCCTTGCAATTAAGCAGAGAGTATTTTTTATACTCTGGAAGAAAACCAGCACTGGAAGTTTAACTCCATGTCTTCCCTCCTGTCATTCAAGAAACTACCTTTGCCCCTTTCTTTCAGTCTTAACCTTTCATCTCAATTCTATTTGTCTGATCACTATGTAAATAGGAGGACAGACCTAAATAGCTTGAAAAAAAACCCTAGAGCTTTTTCAGGCTTCATTACTTTCATCTTAGAAACTTCATCAGGGCATTGAAGCCGTCTGTGCCACTTCTGTCCCTTCTCTACCTGTATTCAGAGTTCTGCAACATTATTATCTAGTGATAATAATGTCAGACTACAGCAGCACATAAAACTTTAAACTGTTAAGGAGCAGAACAGATTTTTGTAAAAATATTTGGGTTTAAAGCAAGTGACTTGAATTAACCTACTATTAAACAGTTAGATTATTTGCATTCCAAGTCAGACTGGTGATTTTGGGGTTTCAGTTTCTTTGTTCAGGGGCTATGGGGCAGCTTGACATTCCACCCCTTAGAAGTGACTGACATTGGAGTTGTCAACCCTCACCGAAAGATTTTGGAAAGTAGAGTACCCAAAAGATCTACAAAGGCTAATTCAAGTACTGAGAAAACATACTTGACAGGGAGGGACACCAGGAACTTACTCCACCTAATTTTGATAAAGAAAAGTTTAAATGAAAGTATTTTTAGTATTTGAATAACATTGTTTGTTATTGGCAGGCTCCTCACCAAGACAAAGAAAACTCTAAATGCCTGCAGGGGCAGGGCATTGCAACTAGATGATTTACAAAGAAAATCTGATGTTCAGAATATAAACCACACACAAGCAGTGACAAACCAGTCAAGATGAACCACCTGTGAGGGCTGTTAACCATGAATACAACTGACCAAGAATTGCACAGCCCCCTGTTCAAACCTACTTCTTTCAGAGATGCTCTTAATGTTGTAACTAGATCATTGCAGTGCCCTCTGACCTTGACATCTTTAGCTACTTGCAGGCAACTGCCCTATCTCAGCTGCAGGGGACACTAATCTTCATTAGGAGTTGATCACCAGCTTGAATATCTCCTGGTGCCCTTGGGCTGAGTGCAGGGAAATAACAGGCAGAACTTCAGAGGACCTGTACTGATGGAAACAAAAATGGGAGTCTTATAAGAACTTGCTACTGTGATCCACACAAGCTGCATTTTTTTCTCCTGCCTGCTTCTAGGTTCTGTATTACAGAGATTGCTGTTTGTAGGTTGGTTACAGCAGCAGGACTTCAGGGGTTGGATATGGACATGATCTGCACATCTTATACATTCACTGCCCTGTGAAGAAATTGCAAGAACTAAAGAACTATTAACAGGAGGGAACTATGGCCCTGTCTGCTTCATTTACAGTGCCATTGCTAAAAAAAATGTTACTATAGCCTGAAATAGAGATGATGGAGTTTCATTTTGGTTTTACCTTTTGTGTCTGCAATGTCCAAGTTCAGCAGAATGAAGAATTAATTCCAGCCCTTGGGTCTCCATACATCCTCAACTCAAAGAGCTTGTGAACTTTCTTCCAGCATGAACAGGTTATCCATCTCCATCAGTCAACATATCACAGCACCACCACTTCAGACAGCTTTGTGCACAGAAGTTTTATCTGGGATTTAAATACTGTGCTTTCCCACAAGCAGGCCCTATTCCATATTCTTTCAACCAGCTCCAACTCTCACAATGTTGGAGCCTATGTTCATAAAAGATAAAACGAAGAAAAGCAAAACAATTGGAGAAATCAGTCTGATCAGCAATTTGCCAAACTAGGCAAGCCACCCGAGATTTGTTAAAGGATCAGTATTTGAGGAACAGGTGGATATCACAGCAAACAAGCTGATCACACATGTACAAGTACACTGCCTAGCAAGGATAGCTGGTCACATAAGCTGCACTTGCCTACTGCAGTGAAATTTCAGTATCCTTTGTTGTCTGGAAAGCACAGGATAAGATCCCCACACTAAATCCTTTGTGTACAGTAATGTCAGAACCTGCAAAGACTGCACTTCCTCCATGTAACAGAGTAGCACTGAGTGCCTCTGTGTGTCTTGACCTTCAGACACAGGGAGCTCCCTATATCAACTTCCATGTTGGCTGGTCATCTACCTACCTTTTGCCTGTCCAGACTTGTAGTGGATTTATTTTAACAGGCGAGATGGATTCCTCATGGTGTTTTGATGAGTCAAAAGGAGGGGAGATCTAATTTAAGATCATCTGAGATGCTGGCAGAGCCACCCTTTTTACTGCCATGTCCACGTAACAATAGCAACAAGATAAAAAATGCCTACAATTCTACATGGACAGCCTGGACCCCTCCTCACATAGCTTAGGATCTTGTGCAGCCTCATGGTGTCTTGGCTCTCAGACTTGCAAGTGACATGCAGGGCTGTCAATATTTCTCCTCCAGAGACATTACTGGGAGTCAGCTCTAAGAGCCCCACTACCCTTACACTGAACCCATCTCATTGCTGGGATCCTGTTCAAGACATCAAATCACTGAATTTGCCTCAGCCTGATAATTTCTCAAACCTTTATCTCATAACATATTAAAGAATAGATTTAGATCCCAATTTCCCTATGTTTCTTTGGTGGGGATTCATAGGGAAATGGTCACACTACACATGGATTGATGCACATGATTCCTATGGTTTTAAGTTGGTTATAGGAATTGTATTTTTCAACAAGTCTTCATAATACATTGCATTTTTAGTGCAGCCCTCCTCCTGAAGATTTTAAAGAACTCCCAGACACAATGATAAGTCTCAGAAGTGCTTTGCATTTCTAATGAATCCTGAGGGAAGAAACATGATTCATTCTGTAAACACCAAGCAAATGGCAATAGCCTCATCCTTTATCTCAAAGGATAAAGTGTAGTGACAAGCACCCAGCTCCTAAATAATGTTCTACAAAGAACTATTTTAGAGCTAATTTTCCTTGCTGCAAGGAGCAAAACATTATTTTTAAAAATAAAATTTTAAAAAATGTTCTTTTGGAGGTCCTGGTGGATAGACACTCATCCATCTCAGAATAAAAACATCTCAGTAGGAGCACTGTCTTTTGTGTCTTTGTTCTTTTGGTCGCTCCTGCCAGACACAGGAACAGTTTATCCCAGTGTAGCAGCTCTGCCTGCACAGAGGTGAGGATCTGGAGAGAGCATGTGCGTTTTGCTGTGCATTCAATCTTATTTTTAGATAGCCAAGTAAACAAGCAAATGCCAGTTCTCTTTAAGCAATGTACATTACCGGTCTCTGCTATGAACAACTTCCCACTAATGTGAATAAAGATCCGCCTCTCCTCAGTCCCAGCCAAGATGACAGGACTTCCACCTTCACTTGCTAAATATAGATTTAAATTAGAAATATTAACTGAGAATATGCAAACATTGACCAAAGGGACAACTAAAATTCGAGACCCCGGGTGACCTGTGATGACAGAAGGGGTGGTATCAATGACATTAAGTCTGACTGGTTTATGTTTCCATTTGCAGAGGTCATTCATCTCCCTCTTCTCCTAAATGAGGGAGATGCTCCCTGTTCTAAAAGACCAGCTGATTCCCCTCCACTGTAGTGGGATTTTTTGGGTTTTTTTTTTTCTGAGAACACATTTTATTCTGTCCATCTTTTCCTGTATTTCATGGTTTATTTCAAGTCTGCTCACAGGAAAGACAGCATTAAATCCACCTATTCTTCTAAATAGTTTTTCTTTCTAAGTTGCGTTTGTTTTCCTAAAGACCCACCACATGCATAAAACAGGCAAGTTAGTCTCAGGTAGGAAACATATGTATCTAGTTTTGTTTTTTATCAGACTGTATCCTCTCTCCTTTTCAGATTTAAAAAAGAAGCCCAAGAACCCAAAATAAAATAAAAAAAAAAAAGCCACCAAAAAACCCAGCCAACAAAACCAAACCAAAACCACACATATAAAATCCCCCAACCAAAACTCCCATTATAGGGCGTTATACACATCATCCCCCCACTTAGGCCAGCCATGACCACTGTAGTTCAGTTCCTTTCAGACTTTGCTGACCACAGAGTGCTCTGTTGGGGCTCACATCTCACCACCATGACACTGCAAACTAACAAAGAAATCCAGCTGTTTCCATTCTGCATATTCTGATACTCTGCAAGGAAAGGTTTTGAAGTTTAAAGCATGCCAAATATTCTCTGCTGGCCTTGATCACACGTTATGCCTACAGTACAATTCAACTAACAATATCATTTTAAGGAGATTATCCTAAACAAAAAACTAAATTGCACCTTTTATTTCAAAATCCCTACAAAGAATGTAACATTTTCTGAAATTCATTGTCTTCAAAACTAAAGATCCATTCTAGACGAATATTAAGGTTTATGATTCATCCCATTATAGCTAGTACAGAGCCTCTTAAAGAAAGCAGACAATGTTCAGGACTGAAACCTCCTTCCTCTCTACCCCCTGCTTTTGTAAGACATGGCATTTATACTTAGCTGAAGGGCATGAGCATCATTGCTCCTGCAGTTAAGTGCTCCCTGGGCCCATTTATCTCCAGCTAATAATCCAGTTTGCCTGGATGTACTTGACTCCAGTGGGAGTGCAATTCACAGAGCAACTGCAGAAGGTACTTCTTAAGGGACTCATCATATTACATAGAGACAGGCATTTTAAATAGAGAACATATTCTGCCAAAGCGAGGTTCACTCGTGCAGTGACATGGCAGTACTGTGGCTGGCTTTTATTTCACAACTCCCACTTAAAAAGCAAGAGGCAGAGAAACTGTTTAATCATTCATGGATTCATTTTACAGAATACAGAGGTAGATTAATCTGGCTGTAAACAATAATTTTGCTTTTGATCCTTATCCTACACCAAGTATATAAAAAGAAAATCAAAAAGACAGAAGTAATAGGGAAAAAGGCAAAATAGCCAGTTACTCTAAATGCATCACTCTCTCTTTTCTACTTACTTTAACTCAACAGCTTACATACAGGTGTCATACATCCACGAAACACAGAAACCTACCACAACAATCACCTTCATGTAACACTTTTCTTTGTATTGTCTCTTGAAAGGTTATGACAATAGCTTTACTTATTAACATGTACCCCACCAAAAAAATCATCTCTGTTCTGGCTATTGTATTTGACACCTCATAAAACAGCTCATATTATGGTAATACTTCTGGGGGAAGGATTCCCATAATTAAACACATCAGAACAGGAAAAGAAGATGACTTTTGTTTTTAAGCAAGACCTCCAGGATCAAGCAAATCTCCTACAAAACACAGTATGATTTCAGAGGATCTCTTTTTCAGACCCAAGCAGAAATGCTTTTTAAATGCACTAAGAAATCCTAAAGAGGGCATCTCCAAGACAAATGGAAGAGAGTAAAACTGAATGCATGGGAATCTGAAAAACAATTCCCTGTACTTAGAAACTGCAGGTCTATTCCTCAAAAATCACTATGTTGACCTTCATGGTAGCAGTCAGCACATCTGAGCTGTGAGGTTTTCCCCAGGGAGCCAGTTGTCCTTTGGCCCAGCAGCTCCTGCACTCAGGGGACAGAGATCCTTATACAGCCACACGCCACCGTGGTTTGCTTTCAGCTGTGGCTGTGCTGCCCCTGGTTAACAATGGCTCCATCAATATCCATTAATAAAACACACTTAGTAACAAACAGCCAAGAAGGATTAATAGCTACTTTGCCACACTCCCAGCAGTGCCTGCCAGAGCTGAGCCATTCTGGAGACAACTGCCGCAGAGCAAAAGCTCCCACAGTAAGAAAGCAAAGTGCATTTCAGCTCATGCCCATGAGCCTGCATTTCGTTCACCTCACCTTCTCTCTCCTCGGGCAAGGCCTGAACCTTTCACTGCAGTCTCTTCATGCAATCTAACAGCCAAATCCACCTGGCTACAGCTCAAGTTCTTGCTTTTCACTAGCAAAATCTTCTCCAGCTGCTACTTGTGTGGGAACTCAGCTGCAGTTCATCTTCAAAGCATCATAGAATCATTTAGGTTGGAAAAGACCCTTAAGATTATCAATTGTTACTCACATTCTGAAATACACTTGTGAGGTAGGGGAGTCAAAGAAATACTGCTTTGATTTAACACCACTGCCAAAACTGTGGCACAGTGCTTGATTCATCCGAAGTGTTGTGGCAGATCAGGGGAAAAGGTCTCTTTGAGGATGTCAGATGATGAACACTCCTGGCACATGCACAGATTCCCTTGATATCCTGCTTGCACCTTCCAAACTGTTACCAGAATTATTGATTTTCCCTACTTGAATCAAAAGGTTTTTCTATTCACTTGAAAAAACAATGTTGTCCTGGTATCCAAGCACTTTAAACCCAGACCTGAATTTATGTGACTGTTTTCCTGACAGATGAGGAGGTGGTTTTGTGCCCATTTTACACCAAGAGCCAAACCCACAAAGACCAGGTTCAGTGCTCAGCAGCTCTGGGAGTGTTAGGGCACATCCATGGGGGGAAGTACTCCTCCAGAATCTTTGAGAACCTGCTCAAAACAACTCTTGGATTGCTTGCTGGAAGGAGCTGGAAGTAGCAGAGCTACCTTTACATTTACATTGTGTGTGGGAGCTAATACAAAGAACCTTAGAATCAAGTGTTGACTCATAATGATATTAATGCAAAACCTGCTCCTGACAAAAATCCCTGTTCATTTTTGTTGTCCTTTCTATGACCCGACAAGAAATGAGAGAAACAGAGCATTTAGCTGATTTCTGTGCAAACACAAAAAGCTTTCATCCACTTCACAACTCTATTGACAAGATGACAATGCATAACCTCTCTTTAAATTCAGTTTGGAAATACTCAGCAGTCATCACTCTGTCTCAGACACGTGCTGCTTCAAGCCCCCACAAGTCATGTCTGGGGGGGTAAGGGGGGGTCTCCTCCCCTCTAGCACTGCCTTTCCTCTTGTCAGGCAAATAGGGCCCTGCAGTTCTAAGAGCAGAGCAGAGACCTCTCCTGCATTTCTGGACATCACTTCTTCTGAACCTAGACATCAGCACTGAAGCTGCCACATGATGTGCAGAGCACTGACTCACTGGAGCATAGGATATAGTCCTGCCCTATAGTGGAGTAACATTCCGACCAAAGTGAGCCATTTAATAGAAATTTCATTAGGAATAAAGGTCACCTCTCTAATTTCCCCTATAAATCCAATAGGATTGCAGAGAAATCTATTTCTACATTTGAGGACTGGCATTATAACTTCACTTGAATGTCACAGCATCATGCACTGTGTTCTCACACAAACACTGCAAGATGAGAACATAAAAATTTCCTTACATCCAAGGCTGTGATTTTCCCCCTATGGCATTAGTAAATTTTTTTTTCCTCCACCCTCTGCCATTTTTCCTCACAGTTTTCTACTGCTTGAGCTTAGTCATAGAACTACGGTGGTTTTATTTTTGAGATTCAAGTGGGAAGAACAATCTCAGTGAAGTTTAAATAGGTACATTGATTTTTTAGGGGAGTAAAAACTCGTGGGGAGTACTGGCTGCCTCTGCATGTTTTCCTAGCAGTCACTTGTGCTGTCTTCTTGCCCATGTCACTTGCCTTTTCTGCAGGATAAAAGTCCCACTGAGGGGAAAAACTGTTTCCAGTCAAGAGCATACTGTGCACAACACTCGTGCTGACAAAATTGTCTGTTCCTTTGCCTGTCTGTTCGGTGACTGCCTTAAATTTAGGGTGTTGCAGATTGTTTGCCTTGGTAGCTCATGCAGGCATTAAAAATATAAAATTTTATGGAGTTTTTTACATTTATAGAAGTTAAAATAGTTGGAGGAAGGTCTGTGTACACAGGCTGATCTGAAGCCTTGGTAGCTCCTTGCTCCCTGGCTCAGGACCCAACATGGCAGTCACAGACTTAGATCAAATGACTGAATTTCTTTCTTTAAAAGTGCTCACTTCCCTTCTTAATATATTTGCAGTTTATTTAATAAATAAACCATTTATTATTTAGTTTGGATACATTGCCATATCAGTGATGCTATTAATGTCTGAGCTGCTCAAATTATCACTATTAAGTATTAGCCCTGCTCTCATAGAAGAGGAAAGGAGGTAGCAAATCCAAACAATGCAGCCAGAGCCAAATGCAATTGATTACAGACATAGAAACGAAACTCTGATGTCCTGAGTCTTTATCCTTCCTCCTTGGTGGCTTTGTTTTGGTCTAAGCTTTCAGTAAAACAAGTCAGCTTGGTCTGAATGCATCGTGGGCAGTGTGTGAACAGCTCACATGGGCAGCATCCAGGTGAAGGTGGCAGAGCTGCTGGTGCCCGTTGCTGCCTGCAGCACCTTCCTTCTCCTCTCATCCCTGCTGACTGTGGGGATGCTGCTCAGCAGAGGCATGTTACAAAGTGATGTTGTGGGCTAATTTACTGAAGAGCAAAGCCTCTTCATTCTGTTCACCCTCATTAGCTTTTATTTAAAACACACCATGTTATATTAGCCTGATAGTCCTCAGCTCCAACTTAATTGGACTGGTTGAACTTACTATTAATAGTAACTTACCATTAATAGTATCTTCTTTCTGGTCACCTTATACTTAGATCCCACACTCCTGTATGTCGTTCTCTCTCCCTCACACATCTGTTGAACACCCTTTCAGAAGGCCATTAAATGCCACCTTAATGTTAAAAAGAAGTTACTATGCAATTGTCATAAAGAGGTCATGGTCTCAAAACCTCTCTGAAGGCAGATAAATGTCATTTACTTGTCTACAAGTATGGAAAACTGAAGCTCAAGGGCAGTAATGTTTAAGGCATTTCTGTTCCAGCCTACTGTGACGGGGCTTTCTCTGGTACAGCTGTTCAGGGGCAAGATATTTAAAGCACTTTCTCACAAAAATTATTCTATTCTATTCTATTCTATTCTATTCTATTCTATTCTATTCTATTCTATTCTATTCTATTCTATTCTATTCTATTCTATTACTGGGATAGCTGATCAAGTGAGAGCCAAGCTTAAAAAAGGATTATGGGCAGCACATGGGGGATCTTATATCAGCTCATCCTTGCTGTCAAACTGAGCCCACAGCTTTCAGTGAGATGTTGTTTGCCATCTGCAGAGGAAAACCTCCCCTAACTCAGCTCATCCTTGCTGTCAAACTGAGTCCACAGCTTTCAGTGAGATGTTGTTCGCCATCTGCAGAGGAAAACCTCCCCTAAGCATTAGAGAGCTGGGAGAGGAAACACACGCAGCCCCTCCTCTCTATACCCCTCAGTGTTCAAAGCTCCTGTATGTCTTTACTCTAATGTATATCAAGGCTTTTAAGCAGTAACAATGCAGAAGGTTGTCACAGAAATTAATTAGCCTTCTGGAAGACCTGTGTAGACCTGCTTTTGATGCAGTAGAAGCAAACTTACAAAGGCTTATTGTTGCTATAAGAGAAGCAATAATATTTCCTGCTAACTTAGTTGCAAGTAGCCTGGTACTATACTAATTTACTTCTTAGTTTAAGATGTTTGTAAACTTAGTAGTAAGGATATTTTAATAGAAGAAGATTAGTAGGCCATAGTGTATTAGGATTTAATTAGCATTAAGATGAATATTTCTGTATCATATGGGGATATGGAAGGATAAGGTTAACTCAGAATAAAGTATCTTTTGCAGCATGGACTGCCAGATATTAACAGCTAGATTTGTTTGATTGATTAAGGTAATGAAAGAATGTGTTGTGAATTTGGGGAGGGGTTGCCAAAAATAAGATCCTGGGGAATCAATTTTTTTTGTATTGTTCCCATACTAACCGGGTCCTATGTCAGCAGCCACAGGGTATAGATTTTCTTTCCTGGAGCACTTAGCTGTTGTTGCTAATATCATTTTTATTGTATTGTTCCCATACTAACTGGGTCCTATGTCAGCAGTCACAGGGTATAGATTTTCTTTCCTGGAGCACTTAGCTGTTGTTGCTAATATGGTTGGTTATAATAAATTTAAAAAAATTTTTTTCTGCTGTGCAAGCCCACAATGTTTTTTATAACTTCAATAAGGCTATTAGAATACCAAACCTAAAAAAGCACATTTAATTAGGGAATGTAGCTTTGATGAAAGAACATTTCATCAGGGCATGGTCTTTCTTCTGCAGGGATATACCCTGTTGTAACAATTGCAGATGCTGATGGAGGAGGAAGGGCAGTGACTGCAGAAAGCAGCAGGGCTCAAGTGCTCTCTCTAAGTAGCCTCTTCTTTTGCCACTGCCAGAGGCAGAATGCTGGGCTAGATGAACCACTCCTCTGACCAGTAGTTCTGTCTGCTCTTCTGAGTCAGCCATGCTGTTGGCTTGGACCTGAATTTGCCTAGCTCCTCTCCACTGGCTGCAAGGTCAGAGAGAAAATTTGACAGGTGACCAGGTGATGCCACAATATAGCATCAACGATACAGAAAGCAACATACCTTAGGAACTCAATTGGCATGTGGCACTTACAAATTGTGTTTTCAGAGAGAAGGACATACTGAATGGCAATTCTGCAGCCAAACAGACAGAGGAGACCCAGGTGACCAAGTCAAGGATGGATCCTGTAGGCTCTCTCCCCTGTGAGGGTGGTGTGGGGTCAGGTTGTGACCTCTCAGACCTCTTACCTACCTGCAAGGCAGTTCTTACGGCTCCTCTCATCCAGCCATTTTGTCTGCTGTGGTTATTTCTATTAGAGGAAGGTGGCTGCTGTTCACATTCACCAAGGTGAAATTTCTGGTAGCAGACATCTGTCTTGCCTTCATCCCAGATTTCCTTAATCAGCTTCTTTGCTTTTAGTAAGAAAAACTGCTATTCTCTTCATGTTACACCTAATGTCATGTCTAGGGGAAAGCTATATATTACACTTTGCACTGAGCTAATGCCCCACCACAGCTGAAAGGTGAGCTCCTATATGAGGCACACCATCTGGGGTGGTCATCTGCTCCTCTGCTGAGCTAATTCACCCAAATAATAGAAAAATAGCCCTGAACAGGTAGTAAACATAAAAAACATGTTTGATAGGAGTACAGTGGAGGAGCCAAAATGCCCTGGCAGGTATAAGAGGAGGTACAAGTATGGACAGGACCTTTTAAGTGACAGCCACTACAGATCCACTCAGCCCCAACCATGTAACATGACCTTCACATCACTTCTCCCTTGTTCTGCAGTGGTTGACTGAAGTGGGGAGGTGTTATTCCCTTCTCCTGATGGGGAGGATAGAGTTTCCTATGAGCTGGGGGAATCATCCCTTCAGTTTACTCAGTGGT
>NW_008683076.1:0-716 GCF_000695815.1 Acanthisitta chloris
TTCCCCACCCAACCCATAGCTGTGCCTCATGGATGTAATTATTATAGATGCACAGTGACCTCATTTGCAAGTCCAACTGTAGCAAATTTACCAGAAAGATGTGCAGCCTTATTTTTATAGGCAACCATGTAGGAAATGCCTGAAAACAGAGCTTTGGTGAACTCAGGTACCTTCCCCATGAAGATTTCCCTAGATCCTGTATGACAGCAGTGTCTCTGGTGGTAAAAAGTGTCTAGAAAGACAGATGGCAGATTGTGAATTTCTTGAAAGTGGAGGAATCCTCAGAGGAGTAAAGAGACTGAAGCTCCCTGTAGATGACATATGGGCTCATATTATAATTCTCACAAACCAGAATGTAAAGGATCCAATTTGGGTATAGGAAAGGGCAACATTTCAGACAAGAATTTCTTGTGTCACAGTGTTGAAAGTATCTAGCATGTCCTAGCTTTCAGCTGAGACAGGCCATCTCTCAGATCAGCCTTCTCTGTAATGGGTGTAGCAGATTCATTATGCATCTTGTCCATTCTGAGGACTGAATTGGACCTGTTTAAAGCCTCATTTCTGTGTAATTGCTGTCAATATTTATTAAGCCTCCTTTGAAAATCAGGGCAGAGCAGGGAAATCAGACTCAGTGCTGACAGCCTGCATTAAATACAAAGAGGTAGTAGCCAGACTTGTGCTGTATTTGTCATTTTTTTTAATTTAGATGCTGCTGA
>NW_008683076.1:751-12781 GCF_000695815.1 Acanthisitta chloris
GCTGTTGGGAATGGAAATCTAGTACAAAATTGCATATTTTTATGACCTAACTTGAACCTCATAGCCCAGTTTCTACTTCTCTCTGATAGCTTGGGCAATCAGACTATACTGACAGAAAGACTCAAAGGTTACTGAAAAGAAGAATGAGAAAATTTTTTTCAGAAAACAATTCTGCAGTCAGTCTACTACAGTCACAGGCTTATGCTCTGGGGAGCACAGAAGTGCTCTGCCTCCAGAGCTCTCATCTCATGAGAGCCATAAGAACCAAAATTGAACTGTGTCACTTTTGGGTTTTTTTTTGACACTGCACTTTCTCCTCTTCCTCCTTTCTAGGACTACTCCCTTGAGCAAGTTTTATCCATCAGTGACTATATCTTAGATGATGGTTCTGTAAAAAACCTATGGTGTGGCATTAGTGAAATAGTTATTATGTCCCTGACTTCTCCCAGCAAAAGCTGCTTCATCCTACCCCAACTGATTCACAATTGCATATGCAGAGGAACAGCCATGGTCATTAAAAATTCCTTTGAGTCCAACACTGCCTCCAGTGTCCTGTTTCATTTTCATAGAATTATAGAATCAACAAGGCTGGAAAAGTCCTCCAAGATCATCAAGTCCAACCCTACCATGGTTACTAGACCATGGCACTAAGTGCCACATCCAGTCTCAGCTTGAAAACCTCCAGGGATGGTGAATCCACCACCTCCCTGGGCAGCACATTCCAATGCCTGAGCACTCTCTCTGGAAAAAATCTCTTCCTAATCTCCAACCTAACCCTCCCCTGGCAGAGCTTGAGTCTGTGCCCTCTTGTCCTGCTGCTGGTTGCCTGGGAGAAGAGACCAAGCCCCACCTGACTCCAACCTCCTGTCAGGGAGTTGCAGAGGGTGAGAAGGTCTCCCCTGAGCCTCCTCTTCTCCAGGCTCAACACCCCCAGCTCCCTCAGCCTCTCCTCGTGGCACCATAGGGACCATCACACTTAATGGTTCCTTGGGAAGACAAACACATCACTTCAGATGTTCCTCCTTCTTCCTCCCACCTTATATCCTGAGCATGATGTGCTATGGTATGGAATATCCCTTTGGTCAGGTTGGGTCACCTGTCCCAGCTGTGTCTCCTCCCAATCTCCCATGCACCCCCAACTCCCTTGCCAGTGTGGCAGTATGGAAAGCAGCAAAGGCCTTGGCTCTGTGTGAGCTCAACCCTGTGCTCTGCACAAATCCTAAACATAGCCTCATAGTAGCCACTGTAAGGAAATTCACTCCACTTCAGCCCAAACCAACACTCATCGTTACTCCTGAAAAAGTCCTGTTCTCTCTGTCAGCAGTGTGCTCTATGATGTGCATGAAAGAGTAAATATCAATTGTATTTTCTGGGGAAACTGAGGAAATGAGGAAGCTTAAGGGACTTTTGCAAGGATACTAAATGTGTCTGTCCTAGTTTTGGGACATGCATATCTTAGTCCTTATACCTTAGTTATAACCCATCTGTCCTGAGGGCCTTGGAAAGCCTCACCAGTGAGAACCTCTGAATTCAAACAGTAAATAAATGATCAATAAGTCTCAGCTAAGATCCAAACTCTGAGGTTTTATTGCCAATGTTGGTGGCCAGGAATAATGGAAAATACCTGCACTTTCAGTCATAAGGGAAGGTTATAAATCTGGAATTTAGAAAAGAACAGCTTTTGATTGTCACACGTTTAGATTTCCAGTTTGGAAAATAATTTAGAGACATTATAACTCCACTCTGATTTAATCTGCCATTAGGATGAAAAAAAACCCCATCACAAAACACTTAATATGAAGCTTTTAAAACTGATGATCAGAAACCCAACAGCCTGAATTGCAATTCTAGACACATGTTAGACACCTTTGATGATAATCTATTTACATGAGTAATCCTGCTGCAGTGTTTGTGTGAAGAAGTGCTAATCAAGGAGCAAAATATGTTGTGAAAGAAACTGATCATAAACAATCATGAGGCTTTCATTACAACAGTCTGACTCGATTAGATTGCCACTAATCTTGGTGTGTATAGTGTCTGCTAAAACCCCAGAAGATAACATTAGGAAACAACATGGTGTGTATAACTTATATAAATTCTCATGGAAATGGAGCCATTTCTAGCATGGAATATAACTGTTATTTAGGAGCTTAAATAGCACAGCAATGCTGAATCATAATTTCAGATAAGGACAGAAAGAAACTTGTATAAAATTCGAACCACAGAGAAAATTGACTTTAGCTTTACTCCTGGTTTTTCTAATAGCCCAACATTAGTAAATACATGTGGTAAAATGCATGTAGTAAAGAAAAGGGCAGATGTTCTTTACTAAGCAGGAGGGGCTAGGTGGGTCATTGATTGTTTATTTCACTGTGAACTTGTATTCCAGGTACAACAACATCAACCACATAAGGATTAATTCAGTACTGAAAAAAGGAGTAGACAAATATCCCTCCAAATGATAGATCCTTCTTCACTCATGCCTCCAACAGCTTTGCTTAGAAGCAAACACCACTACTTTTCTTTGTTTTTGTAAGAGTTTGCTTTCCCTTTTACTTCACAAGTGTACTTCCTATCAGTTTACTCTCTCACATACAGACACACGGAGTCTTCCTTTTTATTCTGAAAGGTGCTGAAAAGAAGATGCTGAAATAATATCTCTTCATTGTGCCATACATATGTGTATGGTGTGATAATTTCTAAAGCCAAGCCTGAAGGTCTTCTAACCACCACCTCTACAACAAGGCAGTGAAAACTCTCAGTCCCTTCCTTTCTTTGGCTGAAAACTATCTTTGATCCATCTTTTCACATGTCTGTTATCTGTTACCACTGCTGGCCAAGGGAATGACAGGCTCAGAAACAGCTGTGATATGTCAAGGCATAATGACAACTAATTCTGAAGAGCAGTATTGAGCTGTGGAGGGAATGCAGAACTAGAAAGAATAGATAAAGCTGCAAGATGAAGTCAAGATGCAGCAAGATGACTTTTATAACATGTTTACCTGCAGATGATTCTAATAGGGCACATGACAACTCACTGTGTCTACATCTTTGCCTATGCAATGACTGCCTGAAGCTGTAATTCTGAGTAAAACTCTAAATAAATCCTGAGTAATTCTAAATCAAACAAGAAATGGGCATTATCTCTTGGAAGGCATGTCAATAACATCACATCGCACTGGTGTTAAGTTTGTATCAGTCTTTGCAAAAAACACTGCAAGTGAGATCAAATAATTATCTGCTGAAGCACAGTCTGTAATTCTGAGCATTTTTTAGTATTGCAATAGTTCTTACCAAGGAAACAAAGTCTGCCAGATAGGAAACAAGTCCAGAGCTGTGGGTTCAAATTAAAAAAGGGGAAATTTAGGTTAGATATTGGGAAGTTTTTCCCTGTTCTGGTGGTGAGACACTGTCCCAGGTTGCCCAGGGAGGCTGTGGCTGTCCCAACCCTGGCAGTGTTCACAGCCAGGTTGGATGAGCCTTGAGCAACCTGCTCTGGTGGGAGGTGTCCCTGCCCAGGGCAGGGGTTGGGGCTGGATTATCTCTAAGGTACATTCCACACCTAAAATTCTATGATTTTATGATGATTCCATGATTCTATGATGATTCTATTGTGCCCTAAAGTAAAATGGTGCTTTCATTAAGAAGATATTAAAATGCATCAGTTGATGGTAGTAGACCATGTATGTATGTATATATGTTCTTGAGTACCCAATAAACCTCAAAGGCATTGACATGCTTTCAAATAACCCTGTGTACATGTCAGGTGATATTGATATTTACATTTTTAATATGTATTTTAGAAAGATTTTAAAAGTCTGAAGGGTACTGAGACTATCTGCCAGACCTACAGGACGTTGCAATTGTGACTTCTTCTGTACGTAGGATGTCGTTTTCGTGCTGTGTTTTAAAGGTGCAAAACTGATGACCTTGAAAACTCTGAGCTCTAAGCACTCCTGCACTGAACAGGCAGAATTACTGAAGGCTTCACTTGAACTGCAGCACCATTTGTCTGAACTTTCAGCCTCGAGGGATCTGCTCTGAGTAGTAGTGGTGCACATTCATAAGGATGTCACTTTTGGTAGCAATTTTTATAAGAATGCCTGAGGAACTAGTTCATTTCATGTAAACTGCTGAAAAGATCTCTGACAGATCTTTCCAAAAGATCTCTGACTCCTTGTATGGATTTGAATATATTAGCAGAGGCAGAGTCATGTTACCTAGAAGGACATGACATAGCACGGAAATACAGATTACTGCACCAGCTTCTCTCAAAAAATTGCCAATATGTTCTTGTAATATATAACCCATTGACTAATTTTTGAGTATTCAAGGCAGGACACTGATTTAGCTGAAGAATTCTCAGTGCACTAAAGCACATGAATCATTAAAAGAACTCTGTCAAGAAATGTAACCACCAAAATTCTGACTCACGCTAAAAAATAAATGAAGATCTGAGCCATTGCCCACAAAACCCATTATAAATTGAAATGTTTCCCACTTTGCTTGAGTCATGAATAAAAGTAGGGAGATTTTTAAGTTCCTGCTTCACTTTGAATCAAATTTTAGTAGTCTTACAAACTTTTCTGAAAGAGAAACAGAATATAGATAGTGTATTTGGCCAGTTTCATCTCACTGAACCTCTGCTTTACTCCTTCTGGCATGATACAAATAATGAAATATGAATAAGCTTTTTGAAACTATTTTTGTATCAAGAAATATTTTTGTCATCAACACCTTTTTTCTTAACACACCTAATAGTCTTTTAGTAAAATAAGTGCAATTTAAATCAATAAAATTGAACTTACACTTTCTGCCCTACCTAAAATTATTGCTTTGCAAAATTTGCCACAGGACTTTCAATCACATTGATAACAAGTCTTGAGTGTTCCAGCTGAGATTCAAAAGACCAACTGAGTGAAACACAGAAGAGATAATTTATGCTTTTCAAGAACAGATTTCAATGCAGATTTTATTTTTAAAAGTCAAACCTCACTGAATGCATTTGAGATACTCCAACAGTCTATGGATCATTAACTTTCCACACCATTGATGGCACTGGCAAAGAATTGTTGACATGATTTGGCAACACTATGTCTTTAACACACAGATTATGGCTTGAGCAAGCTGAAGAGATTTTGTGTGTTTAGGAAGCAATCTGATGTAGACAGAACACACAAGTAGGCATGATTTCCCCTTCACATAGCCATGCTGACTGCAGAAAAATTCAATTGGCCAAATGTAATTTTGGATCCAGCTGGCCTATTGACCATCATTCCAGTGGGAATTGCCAGGAGAAAGATTCAATATTTTGATGACTCACTAACCAATATGCAGCACATGTTAAAATAAGGACAGTGGAGGAGTTTTGCACACCTTGCCCAGTGCCCACTGAACGTGGCTTTGGTCACAGCTGCCCCAGGACAGGCTCCTGGGGCACAGCAGCTCTGTCAGTATCTCGAAGGACCCAACTTTACAGCCTTGTTATTTGCCATGCTAAGCATGTGTTTTCATTTGCTGGGTTTGCATTAAAGTTATATGGTTGTCTAACCATGTTGGGAAAAGGCAGACTTCTGAAAATTAAAGGCCCTTTGGCTTTTTGCATAGGTTCAAGGGCCTCTCCCAGGTACTCAGTGCATTTCTGTGCATCTGTTTCTTTCCTAGGAGAATTACTAAAACTCTCCAAGAGCAAGAGGATTAAATATCCTTAAAATGTCAGTATAAACACAATGAAGGAAATGCTTGAGAAGAATTGTAACTTGGAAAATTTTTTTTAGGTTCCTCCTGTACTAAGCACTTTACAGAATAAACAGAAACATAGCTCTGGCCCCAAGGAACTCTCTGTGTTTTACAGTCCTAACAAGAAATGAGGAAAGGTTGGAATCAGCACATTTAAATCATATTTTGCCTTCAACCTTGCTGTTCACTTAGTTAATTGAGTTTTATTTGAAGAAACTGAAAAACATGATATCAGTTATTTTTCTATCCTTAGCTAAGCAACAAACTCGTGAGTATTTCAGGAACACGGATATGACAACAGCCTCCAGATATGAAGGCTGTTAGCAAGCTGACATGGAACATTTCTGCTTCTACATGATACAAAAAGCACTACAGAGAGACTGCAAGAATTGGGGAAAATAAGTTACAGAAGATATAAGTATGACCTAAAAGTAAAGGGCACTAAAATGACAATTAAAGCAACTGAGACATTCTCTGTATTCATTAAGGATTTTATTATGGTGAAGCCAGAAACCCTAGATGATACTGTCCTACTTTGAGTGCCATCAAAAATAATGTTAAGGAAAGACAGGATACACACTAAACTTCAGGATGATGATAGACATCTAGGACACAGCCCATTACAGCTGTCTCTTCCAAATTGAAAGAGTTTATTTAGTCATTCTTTGTATGTTTCAGGATGATGATAGACATGTAGGACACAGCCCATTCCAGCTGTCTCTTCCAAATAGTAAGAGTTTATTTAGTCATTCTTTGTATGGTCACTATCTCCTACCAGTTATTATTATCCTCAACTCTGTCATCTTTGGGTTTACACTAACATTTTGAAGATGACTTACCAGAACTGAATGAATATTCAGAACATGGCAAAATCTTATACAAAATTAGCTAGTCAAACTTTCTGCTTTGTTAGAATTTCCTTGCTAAAATACTGTGACTTGAAAAATCAAAGCACTGCACTTTTGCAGACCGAAAGGAACACATAAAGTGATGTTGCATTTGGTCATTTATTTTAAAACTAGTCACTTTGCTGACTGCGTGGGAATTTAAAAAGCAAAGACTTACCATTGCAAAAATTATCCTTTATTTTATTTCATTGCCCTCCTGAGCTTATGCAAATAGCTTACGAACTTTGTGGTTTGGTGGTATAATTGAGATGTTAAGTCTGAAGGCTAATAAAAATTTAAGCAAAACTCTTATAGATCTCACAGTATGTCATTTTAGCAGAAATACTGAGATGCTTTGGTTATATGAAAGAGGATCATAGAATCAACCAGGTTGGAAAAGACCTCCAAGATCATCAAGTCCAACCCTACTGTGGTTACTAGCCCATGGCACTAAGTGCCACATCCAGTCTCAGCTTGAAAACCTCCAGGGATGGGGAATCCACCACCTCCCTGGGCAGCACATTCCAATGCCTGAGCACTCTCTCCATAAAAAATCTCTTTCCAATATCCAACCTACCCCTCCCCTGGCAGAGCTTGAGTCTGTGCCCTCTTGTCCTGCTGCTGGTTGCCTGGGAGAAGAGACCAACCCCCACCTGACTCCAACCTCCTGTCAGGGAGTTGCAGAGGGTGAGAAGGTCTCCCCTGAGCCTCCTCTTCTCCAAAGATTATCCACAAATCAATACTTTCCATTCCCAGGATCCATTGTAAGCATTGAATTCTCTAAGGCATCTACTCCAGTATTCTGTTTAAAATATCTGTGTAAGAAACAGTGTGATATTTTTTGATAGGTTATTCATATGCCCTGCTTCTTTTATATTTTTTGTCATTTTTTACTGCTTTTTTAGGTCTTCCTCTAAGTGTATGCTTTAATACCTGTATAGAAACCTCTGATTTTAATAAGTATTGTAATTAAAATGTTCATTACCAAGGTCCTACTGATAAACAAAGGAAAGTGTTAATATCAGTGGCATCACTTCACACATGCCATGGACATTAGTGATATAACAGTGACATCATGTAAGAAGTGTTTGACATTTGATTTGTTTTGTAATAAGGTCTTGGGTTACAATTTCTTCTGTCACCTAGTAGTTCAGCTATTAAAGCATGAAATTAAATTATATGCCTACTGTTCTGATTTTCCTCTTCTTCATTTTGTAATCCCTTCATCTAATTTCAAGCATCTGTGACATACCAGTTTGTGTCAGAGAGGAAGAGAAGGGAAAACACCTATGATCATCACAGCTCTGTGAGCACTGAGAATGTGGTCTCTGCTGAAAACATACTGAGAGGCCAGACTGATGTTTTGGATTCTTGCTAAGTCATGTTTATCCTACATCAAAGACTTCATTTTCCTTTTGCATCTCTCATACTCTGCCAGTGAGAAGGTACCCAAAAGAAACTGGGAGGGAGCACAGCCAGGACAGGTGAGCCAAACTGGCCAAAGGGATATTCCATACCATAAGACATCATGTCCACTTTATAGACTGGGGTGGGAGTGGGAGGTGAGGGGTGTTATTACCCAGCAGAAGTGGTGGATCCAGCTCTGGCATTGGTCAGTAGGTGGTGAGCACTGGTTTGGTTTAGTTTTATTTTCCCTCTCCTTTTCCATTACTATTATTATCATTTACCGTTAGTATTGTATTTTACTCTGTCTCCAATTAATAAACTGTTCCTTTCTCAACCTGATTCTCTTCCCCATTTCACAAAGGTGAGGTGGGAGGGATGGGGGTGGGAAGAGAAGAATGGGGGAGTGAGTGAGTGGCTGTGTGGTGCTTAGCTGCTGGCTGAGGTTAAACCACAACACCTGAGTACATTTTGGGTCAGTCAATCTTTTTTCTCCACTCTTGTGCCTCCTTATTATTTCCTAATCTTCATTTTCCAGACCAATTACCTTTTAGTAGTATTTTCAGTCCAATTAAGAGCCTCTAAATATTGATTTTGTCTGAAAGAAACGTGTTTTCATTTCTTACAGACCATATTAAGACAGTAGTTATCACTGTTTACTTTTCAAATAGAATAACGTATTGATTGGAATCCTTTGGAGGGTTTCTCTAGATTTAGTAGTCTTTCATTGTTTCATAAATAGTGTTATCATTAGTTGCTTAAGTTCTTCCTGGAAAGAGCTACAAGTAAATTGGGAAGGGGAATACAGAGCAAATTAATTGCATAAATGAAGAACTGTAAGAAAGAATAAGTTAGTGAATATACACAGATACACTGTATTCCTGCCAAGGACATGGAGTTAAGAGTAACCAAAGATCTAGAAAATAAGACCTCATGTAAAGTACAAGTCCTAAGACTGTCTAGAAGTCAAAAGAGCATGATGATATTGTGGTCAGGCAATGTTATAGGAGAAAAAAATAATCTGCACTTCAATGGTAGCAAGTCCTTCAAGGTAGAGGACAGATCTTTTCCCCTGAGGAAAGCAATACCTATCATAAATGGTCTGGAGAGTTCATGGAGTGTTCCTCATCAGATGCTATCAAGAATTAGGAAGAATGATAAAAACACTCTGGTTACTCCATCAGTGAATAAATTAGGGGATGTGTGAAAATTGTTCTCTGCTTTGCAATTTTATTATCAGACATTAGCAGAAGCAATACCTCTCACTCTTCCCACTTCATGTGTTGTCTTCCATGTTTTGCTCAGCAACAACCGTAGAGTCCTGCAGTTAGTGCTGTGAAAATGGGGGCAGAGTTCAAACAGATTTGGTTGGAGAATTTGGACAGGTTTGAGGGATAAATGTTGGCCTTTGCAAATGAAGAACAAACTGTAGAATTATGTCAACTACTATTAGTATCGTACTATTTGTTAGGACCTGTGTGTCAGGACAAGGGGTAACGGGGTCAAGTTGAAGGAGGAGAAATTTAGGCTAGATATTAGAAAAGTATTTTTCCTGTGAGGGTGGTGAGACACTGTCCCAGGTTGCCCAGGGAGGCTGTGGCTGCCCCAACCCTGGCAGTGTTCACAGCCAGGTTGGATGAGCCTTGAGCAACCTGCTCTGGTGGGAGGTGTCCCTGCCCAGGGCAGGGGTTGGGGCTGGATGATCTGTAAAATCCATTCTAACCCCTAAAATTCTATGATAATGAATCATATCCTCTCCTAGCAGTGCCATTCAGCAGTGCTTACACTCTAGAAAGATATATGCAATGCAATGGCTTTCATAGCCAGTCCCTGGGGCCTAACTAGTACCAAAAATCCATCTTGTTTTTTTCCTCTAAATTGGTACATTTACAAAATGCTTTTAAAATCTAAATAACAAAATAGCATTCTTATACTTAGCTGAAAATGATTTTCCAATGATGTGGAACTGATTCATGATTTTGAGCAGTACCCAGGATTAGTTTTATTTGTTTAGCTTGGTTTTGCCTTTCTTAAGGTGTCAGCTGACTGGCAATTTTGAAATTCCATGTAGAATTTCATGTATATTATACATATGACTGTCTTGCTTTGTGGCAGTTTGAATTGCACTTAGGCTTGGTGACTTTGTAGGGAGATCACAAGGCCAATCACACTTACACAAACATGCTGCTTTAGAGGTCAGTGAGTCTTCACATTGAGTCTAAACCACAGTTACCACTGTGCAAAATTAGAACCACTGTAGTGTGGGTAATACTTGGTTTAGACTATTCCTCTGCTGTGAGTTTTTTAGTATAGCTATCTGTGGTCCATAGTATCATTTGTGGATTCAGCACCACTATTTTCCTTAGTCTTCCTACTGTCTTATCAGGCTTTGTGATAGATATCTCTGGCACAGGAGGGAGAGAGAACAGTCAGTAATTGCCAGTTGGAAGCCTATGGGATTCACAGCTCTGTGTAAATCAATGCTTATCAAATATGAATTTCAGGTACCTCAGATGCTGCCATTTATTATGTTGCATGTTCCTAGGGGCATTGCTGTACCTGATCCTGGATAATGCTGGTAAATTTTAGCTTTCTATGAGGGTAGTGTAAGACTCTTCTCTGAGTCACTCATGAGATGATAGTGTCTCTGTAAATGCCTTTTTCACCTGTTATACAGTTATAACACCTCAGGTGCACAATGTGCTGCATTTAACACATCATGGGCTGAAAGAGTGGTGGAGCGGTGTCTCCCAAAAGCTTGGACAGAGTTGATGATATAAGCTGTGTATTTTATTCATCCATAGAAAACAAATATAACAGATGTTAACAGATATACACTAACATACTTTTACCTTTTCCTTACCAATGATGAGTGGTCAATGTCATGTGAAGGGAACAGTGTGTTGGGTACATCCTCAGGAAAATATTGCTCCATCATTCATGAATCTTAGATTCAGGCTCTCTAAATTTTTATGGCTAGACCATATAAGATCCAGAGCTAAACCAGACTTTCTATTTTCTTTCATATTTAACTTTGTTTCACTCTGTATGAAACTAAACAGTCACCATACATCCCAGACATTTAGAGAACTAATAAGATGAACCCAGACCTGCTCCCACTTACTTCTGCTGAGAACTTTCAAATAATGTAAAATACCAAGTTTGGGCAGGAAACAGAGAAAAATTAGTGCCTCATTCAGGCTGATCATCGCCATGGAGAGCATTTCAACACCCTCTGGCTGGATGGTCACACACAGTTGTGGTCAGCAGCTCATTGCCCACGTGGAGGACAGTGAGGAGTGCTGTCCCTCGGGTTAGTGCTGTCCCTCAGGGGTCAGTGCTGAGGCCAACACTGTTCACATCTCTGTTGGAGACAAGGACAGTGGAATGAGTGCACCCTCAACAAGTTCACTGACCACACCAAGCTGTGTGGGGCAGCCACAGCTGGAAGGGATGGGACATCCAGAGGGACCTTGATGGGCTTGAGAGGTGGAATAATGCAAACCTCATGAAGTTCAACAAAATGAAGTGCAAGGTCCTACATCTGTGCCATGGCAATCCCAGGCACAGCTACAGGTTGGGTGGGGAAGGAATTGAGAGGAGCAATGAGGAGAAAGACCTGGGGAGATGGTGGGTGAGAAACTCCCCATGAGATGCAGTGTGAGCTCAGTCCAGAAAGCCAATGGAATCCTGGGTTGCAAGTTGAAAGAGGTGATTGTCCCCCTTCTACTCTGCTCTTCTGAGACCCACCTGGAATACTGCACACAGCTCTGGTGTCCTGAACATAAGAAGGACATGAAACTGTTGGGGCAAGTCCAGAGAAGAGCCAAGAAGTTGCCAAGAGGACTGGAGCATCTCCCCTATGAGGACAGGCTGAGGGAGTTGGGGCTGTTGAGCCTGGAGAAGAGAAGGTGTGGAGGAATGGCTCTGTGAAAAGGGACATGATTTCCTTGGAGCTGACAACCCAGCTGGTAGTGTGGTGTAAGGCCTACAGCAGCTG
>NW_008683076.1:13128-23173 GCF_000695815.1 Acanthisitta chloris
GCTCCAGGGAAGCTGCAGAGGGATCTGTGTTAGGAGCTGCAGGGACAGGACAAGGGGTACCAGGTTGAAATTGAAAGAGGGGAAATATAGGCTCAATATTATGCAAAGGTTTTCCCTGCTCTGGTGGAGAAACACTGTCCCAGGTTGCCCAGGGAGGCTGTGGCTGCCCCAACCCTGGCAGTGTTCACAGCCAGGTTGGATGAGCCTTGAGCAACCTGCTCTGGTGGGAGGTGTCCCTGCCCAGGGCAGAGGTTGGGACTGGATGATCTCTAAGGTCCATTCCAACCCCTAAAATTCTATGAAATTCTATGTTACTCTGAAAGTTCATCAAATAAAGGTTTTAAAGGAAGTATAACCCAGTCCTTATTTCTCATAGTTGGGTGTTATGGTGCAATAAATAACAGTATTTTTTTTGTCCTGTCTTGTCAGAATGTGCTTTGTAAGTACATTATTTTTAGTTATCTTTTCACAACTAATGCAGAGTTGTTGACATCAGCCACATGCTTTGTGAAATGGATTTAATATTAGACAAATTAATTTCTTAATGACTTCTGATACAGTGAAATTCTGTTTATGGTAGAATATGAGTTGTCTTTATTTCCAATTACTTAAAACATGATTCCCTGCAGTTTTTATGATGCTCCCTATTAGGAAACATATTTCTCTGCTGAAACAAAATATAGATCTGCCTCTTGGCCATTCCCATTAGCAATTTATCTGATGTGGAGAACATATATGGATTTAGGAATGGTGCTGAAAATTAAGGTCTTTTATTATTTGTACTGATTTGAAATTAGCCCATGAGCTGTGACTTGGCACAAGATTTTTTTTTTTGGACACATAAGTCTGTTTTTAGTCTATGTTTGAGTCTTTATTTCAGGACTTAAAATTCCAGCTTTGTTGAAGAGGCAAATTGTACTCTGACTTTGTCTTGCATTAACTCAATTTGCATTTTGTACGACAGGGCAATAATAATGGATGAAGTGGTCTGAAACTTATGACACGTTTAAATAAAATCTCTATTCTAAAATTTAAAAATCTCACTCTTAATTTAAGATATAAGCCCTAAAAATGCTTTTTATTCTATTAATATAAGCAGGGTCTTCGGAATGTTTTCTCTACTGTCTTAAAAATGCTATAGTTCTATGACTACTTGAAATAGAAAAGGCAATACAAAACATACACAAATTCCATTCGCTAATTAAAAGTTAAGCTGTTTGCTGGTTTGCAGGATAAACAGAAAATTGATTCTTTTTTTAGCTTTGAGCCCACTTTTCCAGTAGAAAATAGACTTTGTGAGGACAAAGCTCCTTGGGAACTAATATAATTTGGGAACTATTAATAATTGTGAACTAATAACATAAATTCTGATTTTTTTTCCAAGAGAAAATGAGTTTTCACTTCAGATTTATGTTAACATTTACATCTCAAGTCTGCTGGGCTTGTTTCCACAGACAATGGGTGCTTAGATCCTGCCTTTTGGGAATCTATATGGCTATAACAACTGATGGACACATTGAGACTACACAATAAATTCTACTTCTGCAATGTAATATACTAATAAAATTGGTGCTTAACATGGTGTTCTAGTTATCACTTTACACATAACACCTCGACTGCTGCTGTACCTAGATGAAACTCTCACAGTTCTTTTCCAAAAGCACAAAAATCTGTATGTATTACTGCCTGTCAGTCATGGCAATCCCAGGAAACATCATTAAACAATCTTCCATCCTGAAGAAAGAAGGAATACACATAGTTAATGTGAAAATGGTAAAACTCATCTTGGTTTTGCAAGTAATGTTCTGGGATGCGTGGGGACACTGAGCATAAGTCCTGTCTGACTGCACGAGATGTCTAAGAGGAATCAAGTTAGGATAATGGGAACTCTGGTGATTGCTAGAACCAGGGAAGTTATCATCAGCATTCCTGTTTGCCATAGACCTTCCAATTCCTTTGACATGTACATTAATTTACATCTCAAATGGTAAATTAGGGAGTTTGCCTAGACAGTAGATATTTTTATTTTCTGACTACCCTGAGATCATAGAATCATAGAATTTTAGGGGTTGGAATGGACATTAGAGATGATCCAGCCCCAACCCCCTGCCCTGGGCAGGGACACCTCCTCACTAGATCAGGTTGCTCAAGGCTCATCCAACCTGGCCTTGAACACTGCCAGGGTTGGGGCAGCCACAGCCTCCCTGGGCAACCTGGGACAGTATCTCACCACCCTCACACTGATATCAGCTTATTGCTTGTTGACCTCACTTTGAGTCTTCCCTGGAACACTTGTGACTTTCCAGCTTGAACAGTTTGGTCTGCTGTTGGAATACCAATTCTTGATGATGGAATGTGACAACAGTTTGTTCCCTATATAATCCTATCATACTTAAGGAAAATTCTTGACAGTGGCTAATCTCTAAATAATCCCATCACAGGGAAATTCTTGGCAGTCAGTCCTTGAAAAAAACCAGCAGAAAAACTTAGTTTAAAATATTAAGCCAAATAAACACCATGATCATATTAAAAAATAAAACAAGACAGGATTAAGTGAAGAGTGGGAAAAGACAGATCTGAGTGGATTTTTTCCATTGCAAATTAAAGTACAGCTGCTTGGGGCTGAGGCATGATGCTGGGTTCTTCTTGCAGGAATTAGAAAGCCAGTGCTGCCAAAAACTGTTTTCCCATCTGCCACTCAGTTTGTGGGATGTTCCTAATGCCCCTCTCAAAAGACTGGTGTTCACTGATTCCACTCAGCTATGGAACTGAACCTGCACTACACATCAACAAAGCAAGCCTAGGAAAAGAAACTGGGAGAGTATCTCACTCTGTAATCATATCACCAAAATATCTGAACATCTCAGAGAAGGCAAAGCCTTGATCCTCCAAAGAACAAACACTTAGCAATGTTAGTGGTTCCCATGCAGAGGGAGGAATTTTTGCCCCTTCAACCAATCTTTACGGTCTTACATGGCATGTTTTGATCTCATTTTCTGATTTTCTAAGTTGCTTTAGAAAGCAGCTTAAGATGTTTTGAAATCAGACAAATTTGGGGTTTGTAAATGTGTATTTTGTTTTTGTTTTCAAAAAGTCAAGATTCAAGATTATGAAGAAAAGGTACTTAGTAATTTCCGTTTTCACGATGAGGAAATGTTTGGTAATGGTTGCAGAGGAGCAATAAAGGAGAAAATTTCTCCTATTGGAACATACACTCTTAGAAATGTCTAAGGCCTCTTTTTCCACAAGTGCAATGTCTTATTCTATAATACAACTCTTTTTAGCTATTCTGATTTTATACTTGTTTGAAGATGAAATTTCCATTAAATCACCCAGTTGTCATACTGATTTCTGCCACATGGATTAGAATCACTTCATGAATATGCAGTAGGTGGAAGTCAAACTGATCACTTCTAACATTAATATGCTCTAATAAGGCAAGGGAATATACAATCAGTGTTATGCTTAATAAATACTTACATATATTTTTTTGTGGCATGTAAGCTGAAGGTTTCTGAAGTGTAGGATATTGATTTTTTGAGAGACTAATCTAGAGGATTATTATCTTTTAAATCTCTGATAAACAGAGATATTTCAGGTATTTCACACTCATTAAGTTTCTTAGTAAAACTAATACTGACCTCTGTAAACATTTGACACTAAACAATACACAGCCTTATTTGAAATGTAGATAATTTTTGAGAGATTTTAAGACAGGTATGAGTTTGATGGTGCTACTAAAACACATTTCCACCTCGTCATCATTAGAGTTATTGCCATATGATATTGCAAGAGGATATTTAATTGTGTCATGCAGCAAGTAAACAAGTAACCCTGTCCTGTACTCATGCCAAGGTGGTCTCAGCCTACATGGGTATTCAGAATTTGCAGTGTGTGACAGTCAGACTCTTCAGAGCTTTAAAGGAGAGATATGTTCTCACAGTCAGCTCCAAATGTCTCAGCAATCTGCAAGTAAATAGCTAGCAGCATGAAATCCTTCAAGTGAATAGCTGACTGGATTCTTTAGCTCTGGCAAGGCAGAAATCAGCAGCCAATACGTAAAAAGGGGGAAATTGCAGACCAGACCCCAACAGCAGACAATGATTGGTCCTGAACCACCCGTTGGGTGAGCTGGCAGAGCTTCCTGCCACAGACACAGGTCTCAGCAGAGAGGCAGAGGTCATTACACAGCATGCTCATAGACTTGACTTTTGGAAGCATTTCCTTAATACCTCTGCTACACAGCAACACTGGTTTTTACCTGTTTCTGAGACTTTTTGGATGGATGAGCTGATGAGTCCAGCAACTCAAGAATAGAAGCAATCCCGTGACCTTTGCTGCATCACACAAGCACTAACACACACAGAGCTGGTGCTCAGCATCCTGCATACAGAGAGGGAGAGAGAGAATGAACTTCTTTGAAAAAGTGGCTTAAATCAGCTGTGCAGAATGATAAAAGTATTCCTTTGGCCTTTCTTCCTTCTTTTTTGCTCACATAAATGCTAGAGTATAAATCACATGACTAGACAGAGCACATCAACTATTACTTTACTTTCTGGAAAATCATAGCCTCTACAGATGAATACTAAGGACTTTTTGTCACTGAGCAAGTGACTATAAAAACTGCACAAAAGAAATACCTATAAAATCAAAAACACCTAATCATAATGAATAATCAGAATATTTTAGTACAGCATGCTTAAATGTGCCATATAAAGAGAAGAGGGTGTGAGTGTGGTGAGAAACTGTCCCAGGTTGCCCAGTTTGGCTGTGGCTGCCCCAACCCTGGCAGTGTTCACAGCCAGGTTGGATGAGCCTTGAGCAACCTGCTCTGGTGGGAGGTGTCCCTGCCCAGGGCAGGGGTTGGGGCTGGATGATCTCTAAGGTCCATTCCAACCCCAAAAATTCTATGATTCTATAATTCTATAAGAGGTTTAGCTGGATGAATATTAATAGCTGGAGTAATATTGTAACAGAATCATCAGCCAAGAGATTTCCTGACCAGAAGATAACAGAATGTATCTAGGAGGATTTCTCAGTTATTTTAACAGATTTCCTACTAGATCACTACAGGATTTCATGATGAACTACAGCCCATGGGAAGGACCCACTTTGGAGAAGTTCAAGGGAGACTGTTGTCCGTGGGTGGGAAGCAAAGATTCCCTTTGGTCAGTTTGGGTCACCTGTCCCAGCTGTGTCTCCTCCCAATCTCCCATGCACCCCCAATTCCTTGCCAGTGTGGCAGTGTGGGCAGCAGCAAAGGCCTTGGCTCTGTGTGAGCTCTGCTCAGCAACAACAAAAACATCTCTGCTTTATCAACCCTGTGCCCTGCACAAATCCTAAACACAGCCCCATAGTAGTCACTGGGAAGTAAGTTGACTCTCCCCCTGCCAAAACCAGCACTGCACATCACCCAATGTCTTTGAGCTTCAGTTTGCTCCCATGCTAATGATGAAAATCAGGCATATTTAGCTGTTCCAAAAATCACAGCACTCTGATGTAAACTGAAGGTGCAACATTAAATTTAAAGGCAAGCACCTTTGGCTGTTTGTATGGATGTTGTTCTGATTGTTACAGAACTTACACAGAGAACACTGCATGTCAAAAAAATTGAATTAAAAGTGAGGTATACTTCATAGCAAAAGGTTTTTAACATTTGGCATCATGAATCATAGAATTTTAGGAGCTGGAATGGAGCTTAGAGATCATCCAGCCCCAACCCCTGCCCTGGGCAGGGACACCTCCCACCAGAGCAGGTTGCTCAAGGCTCATCCAACCTGGCTGTGAACACTGCCAGGGTTGGGGCAGCCACAGCCTCCCTGGGCAACATGGGCCAGGGTCTCACCACCCTCACAGGGAAAACTTCTGCCTAAGATCTAGCCTAAATTTTCCCTCCTTCCACTTGAATATGTTATCCCTTGTAGTCCTTCAGATACTGACAGGCTCCTATGAGGTCTCCACACATCCTTTTTTTCTCAATGATAATAATGGACATTTCATGAAAGAAAATGTTTACAGCATCTTGCAAAAAATATCATTTTGCCAAACCAGCAGTAAAATCAACCCAAAATTAATCTCCAGTCATGATATGGAAGCAGGGACTTATGAATATATGTTGCAGCAAAGTAAGAATGCAAGAGCAGCTTGATTTATGACATAAATAAATGTAAGGCGTATTAGGAAGATTAGTGCATAGAGGTGTGAGCACAAATCAGAATGTGCAGTAGGAAATTCAATTGCTTGCTGCACAACAGAAGTACAGCGGTCTAATAGAGAATATATACTATGTCATAAAAAAAAGCAGAGTAGTTTCCAAGCATTAAATATATTAATGTTATTAATAACAGGGTAGTGCAGGATCTTGTGCCTGTTCCTATTAAACATCCTCATTAATAATCTGAACCAAAGGGGTAAAGTTATTAATGAAATTTGCTGCTACTGATGACTTTGTGAAGTTGCAAACCCTCTCAAAAGATATTAAGATACCTGAAAAGCCTAGGAATAGGAAGGGAAATTTAATTTAGAGTCAGTCTGAGAAATGTATGTGCTACAATTTTGCTATCTTCACTGCATAATTAACTGAAGTTTAGGAATTCCTGAGATGTACATAAATATAATATGTATATGAACAGCATCCAGAAAATGTGGCTTCAGTTGGAGAGAGAAAAGCCTGAGAAGCAGAAACCTTAAATTGTAGAGAATGATAGAAGAGCCTGGTAAAAATTATTTTGCAATGTAATATGGGTAGATTTCTGGTATATTTTGGGCTGTTCACACATATGTACCATATAACATGGCAGGAACATATCTATCTACAAGTGAGGGTGCCATAAGATTCCTACCTTCAATATTCATAGACTATCAGAGTCATGTTGAAGTAGATGATTTGGAAAAAAGGATATGTTACTTAGTTATTAAGTCCTATGTTACTTAGGTATTAAGAATACCTAACACATACCTATGTTACTTAGGTGTTAAGTCATAACCTGAATACAGAGTCATTCATTAAGTAAATTGTTCTAGGTAATCTGCAGAAGCACAAAAAAAAGCAAGCATGAAAAAAGTTCACTGAGCCAGGAATGTGTGACATACTCTTTGACAAGTGTTCAGTTCTGGGCCCCTCAGCTCAGGAGGGACATTGAGGGGCTGGAGCAGGTCCAGAGAAGAGCAACGAGGCTGGGGAAGGGACTGGAGCACAAGTGGCATGAGGAGAGGCTGAGGGAGCTGGGGGTGTTCAGCCTGGAGAACAGGAGGCTCAGGGGAGACCTTCTCACCCTCTGCAACTCCCTGACAGGAGGTTGGAGTCAGGTGGGGCTTGGTCTCTTCTCCCAGGCAACCAGCAGCAGGACAAGAGGGCACAGACTCAAGCTCTGCCAGGGGAGGGTTAGGTTGGATCTTAGGAAGAGATTTTTTCTGGAGAGAGTGCTCAGGCATTGGAATGTGCTGCCCAGGGAGGTGGTGGATTCACCATCCCTGGAGATTTTCAAGCTGAGACTGGATGTGGCACTTTGTGCCATGGGCTAGTGACCACAGTAGGGTTGGACTTGATGATCCTGGAGGTCTTTTCCAACCTGGTTGATTCTATGATTCTATGATGATTGATTCTGTGATAAATATCAAAGCAGTTTAAATGATTTGTCAAGAGTCCAATAGGAAATAATCCCATATTTCATAGGAAAGATTCACTAGATATTTTCCTTTGGCTTAGGTCTGTGCTGTCATTACAGTCTGGTGAATGCCATGCTGAATACTGTTTGACAAGTTGCACAGAAATGTCAGTATGGAAACCTCAGGAAACAGAAACAATTTCTTCATAAGTACTCTGGTTCACTTTAAGAGAAAGGCTATACTGGCATCCCTTGTGATGCTCTGCATATATTAGCTCTAACTCATAGCAGTTTCAGGAGCTAGTTAAGTCTTTGAGTATGGAAATTAAAGGTGAGCATTTTAAAGAGGGAGAGGGACTTTTTACAGGAGCACGTAGTGACAGTACAAGGGGGGATGGATTCAGACTGAGAGTAGGTATATCACATATCAGGGAAAAATTCTTTACTGTGAAGGTGATGTAACACTGGTTGCCCAGAGAAGTTGTGGGTGCCCCATCCTTGGAAGTGTTTAATCTCATATTGGATGGAGCTCTGAGCAACCTGCTCTAGAGAAAGGTGTCCCTGCCCATGGCAGTGGGGTTGGAAGTAGATATCTTTAAGGTCTCTTTGAATCAAAGCCATTCTGTGATTCTATGAAAAACACATTCCTTAGAGATCATAAATATCTGGTGCTGAGCTGCTGCCAACATACTTTAACTGCTGTTAGTGCTACAAGGCCAAGACACAGCAAGACATCCTCTGCATTTTACTCTACGGGTTATCAAAAATAATTACATGTAAGAGCCTTTTTCACAGGAAATAATATAGTTGCTGAATGTGTTGAATGCTCTCTACAAACATGGAAAATCCATAAGTTGCCAGTTATGCTAACTTTGCTGCAGTTCTATTCCTGGTTGCCTATGTCATACAGAGGTTTTTTTCAGGACTTCAGTGAGAACTGAAGTTTTCCTTGGGAATGGTGAGAATCTCTGGCATTAAAATAAACTGTATATTGTAAAGTGCACGTAAATAAACACTGCAATGCCAAGTGGAATACACAAGTGGAAAAACCATATACACTTGTATATTGTAAAGTGCACATAAATAATCACTGCAATGCCAAGTGTAATACACAAGTGGAAAAACCATATACACCAGAGTTTCAAAAAGAGAGATAAAAAAGTAAATCAAGTTTGTGAAATGATCTTAAATATTTTCAAGCTCTCAATTATGTTGCAGTAATTATGATTGCTACATAAATCAACACCCCTTGCTCAGCAGATCAGAAACACAGTCATGGATCTGTTAGTAGCAGCTGAATCTGGAAGTTCAAGGGAAAGTAAAAGGCTAAAATTGTACAGTATCATATTCAGTGTCCCACAGCACATAAAGAGCAATATACTGACATTCTTGCAAACAGTAAGTACTGTAATATTTCAGGTAAAAGAGTATGTGTCTCTAAGGGATTATACATTCAATTAATTAGGGATCAGAATCAGGAATAAGTTCTCCAATAATTTCTGCTTTTCCCCACAAGATCATTTCAGAACCATCAGTAACATAAATTAATAACAGTAATAATGCTACCTGGCACTAATTATAGCACTTACTGCGGTGGTAAAGATTGCCTCCTGCAATGGTAATAGCTAACATTTGAGTGGTGCCTTTCATCTCCAAAGATCCCAAAATGAAAAATCTGTTCTTTCTGGGTATATGCAGATCCTTGGTGAAGGAGGTCTGAGACAGAAAGAATATTGCTTTTTTAACATCTCTATGTCTGATGACCCTGGAGTCTTTATCTAGAACTTCTCATTGATTTCTGGAGGTTAAATTACTCAAACAAAAAAAAAAATAAAAATCACTCTGACATCAGGAATCAAACCTAGTGTGCAGATCACTTCTCCAAAACTCCAAATATTATTGGCACGACAATGTTCAAATTGTACTTTGTAATGTCATTTCTTTCCCTTCCTCCCTCTCTGCATTTCTGTCATAAATGCAATTTTCTTTTGCTCAGTTCCTCACGTGTAAATACACGAAGCTCCTTGTAACAGAGTCATGGCTTACTATACATATTTGCTATAATTTTTACCAGTATTAATTCTACCATTACCACTCAGGGATAACTTCCATCAATTTATCTGAAACATTTAGAACTGGGAATTTCATAAACAAATGTTCTTCATTTGTCATAGAACTGTGGCCACTCTGAGCCAGCACATAGGTTAGAAAACTATATAAATATGCTATTTTTCTAGATTGAAATGACTGAAGAAATGGGCTATTTTATTAGGCCAAATGACAGTGACATCTGGGCAGAGTATTTAACTCAGACACAGGCTCTTATGGAAAGATTGAGGGGCCTTTATAGATCCCAAGTGAGAAATCTGTTTTCAGGCTCAGCTGTGACTCAATGGTAAGAATGCAAGGGTCTGGTTTTCCTTCCAAGCATAGCTGTA
>NW_008683077.1:0-12772 GCF_000695815.1 Acanthisitta chloris
CTGTTTCTAGATTTTCTGTTCATGTTCTTGTGCCTGTTTCAAATGTCCATTTGCCTGTGTAGCTATCTGGCAAAATCCATTAAAGTGCACTCCTTAGCCCCTCATTTAATTTCATTTCTCTCAGACACTTGCTTCTTTTGCAGAGGTCTTTTGGTTATGTGTGGGGCTGAGACACAACTCCGGCGCCAATGTGTTTCCTCCGGCACCAGCCACAGGCAGCAGGAAGGGGTTGTGCTAGTTGTGGTGCCTAAGCAAGGCACAGAGCTTGGCTCTAGAGCTCTGCAGCTTTGCTCTATAGCTTACAGGTGAATAAATATTTCTGGAAAGTACCTTGTGAGCACAGTAAAGAAGTCAGAGAGCAGGGAGGGGTAAAAAAGTGTCATAGCCATTGAATGTAATTAATAATGTAATTGATTCTGCACCAAAGATATTTAGTTCATATTTCACATTCTATTTTTGATTCTTACTTTTCCTGCTTCCCTTGTTTCCTGGTATTAAGCACTAGAAAAAATATATGCTCTAGGGATTAGGTACATTTTATATACCTACCTGCCTTTAAAAATTATACCATTTGACATAAAAAAAGGCTTCATACAGTTAGTATGCATGTTTCAGAATAGGAACAATTTTCAGTTTTATTAGTCAAAAAGAATTAGTTTCAAAGCTTAGACCACTGTGAAAATCCTCAGTTGACTACTCTATTACTATTTCCATGAAATATTTTTATTGCTAACACAGAGATTTCATTGTCTGGGCAGAGGTGACTGTGTAAAACACCACTGTGACACAGCCCAGTGCTGTGGTGTGTTTGAACATGAGTTAGGTAAATACATTTAAATAGCCTTCTTTCCACAAACTAGCTTGGGTTCCTATCAAAACTTGTTTTTAGGGACTAGAGCAATTTTAATCAACCTTTCTGGCCCTATGAACTGCACACCAAAAATCTTCACCTGGTGGCCAGCACATGCAAAGTGCACTGAGAGGAACTGGAATGGCTCCCTGGCAAGAGAAGATATCTTCTTTTGAGTAATGCCCTGTTGCCACTGGGAAACAGAATTGAACATGGCTTGAAACTGCCAGAATAAACCACTGATGTTGCCACAGCCCCACACATCCCTACAGCAGGTCTTGTTTTCTCATTGTCTCCTGTCAGTGCAGCCCCTCGTCCACAGTGGCGACAAGTTTTCCAGCCACTTTGAACTTGAATTTACAAATGAAAGATATTTTCCTTGAAGAGTAGTAACAAATAAAAAGAAATATTCACACTGTCGCATCATTTTGGCTTGGGTTCCTGAGAGACTTTTTAAAACAGTCTTCCAATTATCCTTCAATTAATGGGTCAAACCTCTCAATCAGCAACAGTGAGAGAAACTCCAAGCATTCCATATGAAGGTTGTGATCATTCCCACCAGCTGAAGACTTGAAATCCCTTCATGTGAGCATAAGGTGGGTGCCAGACACCCAGCTTGCATCTGACTCTTTTGCACATGCTACTAGTTGTACATGGAAAAGGATCCAAATTTTTTTGTGGCAAGTTTGCAGAGGGTTGTGCTGAAAATTTGATTCACCTTAAAGAGAAGCCAGGAAACACAATTCCAACACAGCTTCCTTTAAGAAAGAAACATCAGGCTGAGTGAGTTAGTTTGGTAGAACAATCTGTAACAATGCCATTATTAAAGTTTCATCAAAATGTGTTCCTTTAAACACAGACTTATATCTGACTTCCAGAGAGCAATTATAGTAACTATAATGTGACTCTTGTGGTAAAAAGTGACACGCACAATGCAGTGAGGTTTTGAATTTTTAAATCAATAAAAGCAGCCACTGAGAATATACTTCAAATATCACCATCAAGGCACAAGGAGGCTGAAAGCAACTTACACTCTATTTCATGTTTCACTTGGAGGTTTGAATTTTGCATTGGTTCCTAAGTCTTAGTCCACTGCTACAAAGAACCTGCCTCAGGGTTAAAAGATGGCAGCTGTTCCCAGTCTGTGTCATTTTCCTCAGCTTTCCTTATGTCACTGTGGAAAAAATTATCCACAGTAAAATATAATCCTTCATTAAACAATAATCTAATATAATTTGCTTTTTAAAAGAAGCTGGTTAAATAGCAAGGAGAAAAAAAAGTATGCAAATAAACTCCTAAATGAATTTACTTTACCCCATACATTTTCTGTGTTTTGCTAAAATGAAAGCTAAACTTATATGAAAATGAGACTAAAATTGTTAAAGAATGAAGATGGAAAACAGAAACAAATTTATCTTCTGTGATATCATAACAAAAAATTGACTGCAATTATTATTCAGTCTAGCAGGAAACATAAAAAATTGCTCGTGCCAACAATTCAACAACACAGATGAAATTTCAGGTATGAGGTAAATGAAAAAGCAAAAAGAAAAGACCCATGAACAAATGAACACTTGGAAAAAACGCCCTACAGCTTCAACAAAATTTTGCAAACAGTAAAATAAACAATATTTATCACATACTTTCATTATTCTAAATTATTCACTCAGCAGGATTTTTTTCAAAGAATTCTGAAAGCAAATACAGCAGCTTTGAAAAGTTATTTCTCCTGCTTGTAGGCCAGTGGATAGCTTCATAACTTGGGTTTGGCAAGTGTATTAATAGTGGTCTCCAAGTTTTTAATTTGTTTTTTTGGGATTGGGGTTTGGGATTCAAGTAAAACTATTGTATTCATGGAGAAAATCCAGTTATAAAGATAGTATGCCAAAACCTGCAACTACAACTTTAGGAAGTAGGGTATTTGTGCCTTGGGAGATCTGGGTTCAATTTCTGGTTGTGTGGCAATTAGCAGAATGGGACTGGTTAAGGCATGTAGGGTGACTTTTGAAATAATGATGTCAGAAACAGGTTGTCCAAATCTCACTGGCATTTGGACACAGGAGTTACAATTCATATGTGCTTTATGTGAGTTGGGAAAATCAGTGTCTAAGTCTTAAGAAAATGCAATAGCTGAGAATCAAGTATTGTGGTTGAGTTCTGGACATGACGGTTGGCTTTGTCTTCAGAGCTCTCCCTGACAGCTACCTGGGGCTTGGTACCAGTGTCTTGTTTTGGGAGATTGGGGCGTCTGAAATTGCAAATGGTGTGTCTGTGGCATCACAGTGCTTTGATGGCAATTGAAACATTGTGGGTCAAAGTGGGCTACTTTGTAAGGTGAACCTGCCCGAGATAGCTCCCCAGCCTCCAAGGCTGTCTGCACAAGGCCAGGCAAAAATGATCCAGCCCAGGAGCTTGAGTTCTCTGGAACAGCAAAGATTTTTGCAGATGGTGGGGGGTTTTTTTTTTGTTCATTGCTTTGGTTAGTTACCCGTTTCCCCAAAAGTGTGTGGCTGGCTGGTATCAAAGATCACAGGAAATGGCAGCATCTCTTTCACCCCCGGCCAGTGCTTGAGAAGATCACTGACCAGCCAGGTCTGTGGCTTACAAACTCTCTGAGCTCACCCAGCAACCTAGGAAAACTCTTTAGAGTACTCAATACAATTTAAAGCAGGAAATTTAAAGAATGAAAATACTTTTTTCATAAGAAAATCTCCCACTTAATCATCACTGTGCATAATGAGGTCTTTTGAAAGCCCTCTTTTTCTTATGATGCAAAATAATTTTCTTAGAAAAACTCCATCTTTGATCAATTCAAAATTCTAAATCTTCTTTTTGAAAATGTTGCTCTTTTTTTCTCCATCATAAGTCTATCTATACGTATTGTACTTCCTCATCTTTCTAGTGAATGTATTCAAAAAAATAATTAAATAGCAGAGTCTTTGAGACCAAAATAAATGTCTTCTATGCCTCAATGGGAACCGTGCTTGCTTTAAATATTTATTTCAACATAGCAACATTATTTCTGGAGAAATGTTGCTTAACCAGGTCCTCGTGGTACAAAGAAAAAAATTTTTAGCTCTGACTAGCAATAAAGAGGGCTCTCAGCTTCCAGGGAACAGGTATCAGCCAAACATCTGCCTTGTTTTTTATCCATGCCTACACACTTCTCTTCCAGAAGACATGCAACCATGGTGTGTAATAGAGTTTCAATGATTCTAACCTCCTGCTTCAGGCATCATATGACAACTTGTTTTCTTCCTAATGCTTATTCAGGAGTTTTAGGGTATTGACAGTAGTGTCAAAGTGGCCAAGTTTCTTAACTGGCATCTCCAGCATTTTTTCACTAACATGATAAAATTTAATGAGTCATTTCATGTGGAGGATTATACTTGGTAGGCATTTGCTTCAAGGGCTGTTTTGTGTACCTACAGTACAGGGTTTAGGAGAAATATTAACAAGAGGGTCTGGATAACAACAATATTAGTTTCACAATCTTCCCTGGCAAGGTTTTCAGCTCTGTTAATGGACCTTCTGTTGAAGTATGCTAAAAATTAAGGAACATTTTTAGTTCCACTGAGAGATACATGAGACAGAGTGAATCAGCTTTATGCTCAGAAGCAGATTTTGGACAAAATCCCGTGAATATTTCCAACATCCTTCCCAGTAATCTGAGACACATATAAGCTGTGTCACAATCTGCATGAATTCGGGAGACACTGCTGTCGTTTCCATCCTCACACAAGGGAACAAACCTATTTGTGTACGGAAGGAAAAGTACAGAAACCATTAAGGCTACACCCAATGCTGAGCACAGGTTAAAGGCACAAACCCAAGCTTTCTCTCTGATCCCCAAAATACCTGGTTAGGAGTTTCAGCACAGTCTATTGATATCTGGAGTTCATAGTAGTAGTTCCCATCTTCCCAAAGAGCTGTCTGTATCTGTGGCCTTGTCAATGTCTCAGACAAAACCCCCAACTAAGCTACATTTCTGCTTCTTTAAGAACTTGATTTCAATTAATCTGGTTGCAGGCCACCTGGCAGTATCGGCCTGGGCTCATTCATTCCAGCCCCACTAAGCCTTCCTTTCAGCAGTTGCCTTTTGAACCTGCAAATTGGCCTGAATTAATTTGAGCAGGAAGTTAATGCTGGGGGAAGAGCTACTCTTCTTTGAGTTCTTTAGAATAAGCTGTCTCTGACCCCTAATAAAGCAGAGCTTTTCAGAGCTGATAAAATGAAAAATCACCAGTAGAACATGTTTCCTGTTATTTCACTCCCCAGAAAAGACAGGGAATCAATACAAATACAGTTCATAAGTTAACATTATGTGGGTTTTTTTCAAATAAACTAAGTGTGTCTTAAAGACCGTGATCTTCCATGGAAGTCTTTGTATTCATAACTTTCAAAAACACAGGCCAATAGAAACACATTTCTTTTGATCAGAGAATGTATATTTGGTTTAAGCTATTAAATGTCATACTTGTGCTGGGTTGCTCTATATTGCATACAAAGCATAATGTGTTTTTTGCTCCTAGGAATATCCTGTCTTGTATCACTGCATATCATGCTCAAAGAGTTTGATAGGTTTTTTGTCATAATCGGAGCTCTGTGCTGGTTTTGTAGATAGCCTTTTTTTGGAGCTGTACTGTTCTTTCCACACTTAAATTTTTACACAACTCCTATTCGAAATGTCATAAACACTTGGGCTGGCAAACTGACAATTATTTTCAAATCTGGAAGGAATAGAGTCTGTTTCTGTACAACTGAGGAATATGTGCCAAAGAGTTTTACTGAGTTACAATAATTTCCCTGGCTTTGTTTGTTTGTCTCATGTATTTTTGGTTTTGCCAGCCTCCTGTTCAGATAAACCATCTCCCATACTTACATGGTACCAGGGCTGCATGCAGCTGGGCTGTGGATAAAGATAAAGCACAACTCCTCCCTCCCCTGTTGGGTAAATCTGTCTTGATATGCAAGTAAAAAGTGATCTGAATGATTTTTCTTGGGAATTGTTTAGACCTCAGTGCTTTTTCCAAACCCTTCATTCCTACGGAAAATGCGGACATGGTTCTGCTCACACTGAGGCCAGTGAGACAAGGGATAACAAAGCTTAGACCATCTTGAAACCCCTGTGGGCCTGTTTTGAGTTTTATTGGGAAAAACAAACACAGCAAAAATACCAAATTTTAGAACAAATTTGTGAACAGGCAGCAGGACAAACCTCACTTGAGAATGTCTGTTATCAGGAGCAACATTCTTATTTGTTTCCTGGTTACTCTGAGAAACAAACCCAGTGTAGCCCCTGGAGCCATAAGCATGAGGATCACTGCTTCCTTCTTAAGTGGCCAGTGTCCTGGTACCTCATTGTTTGATCCTGAATTGCAGTTCTCTTCTTGGACCTAATATTTCTTTTTATTAATCAGAAGATGTCTCTTGTGGAAAGCCTGGAACCCCTCAATGTATATAACCTCTTCTGAACAAGGAGTGCCTCTAGCAAATAATTTTGAGTGACTGTGCCAGAACATCTTTCTGTAGTAGATGGACTGATGCTGATGATATGGCAAATTTACACCAATTGTCAAAATCAGACCATTAATACTGATTGCTTTGCTATTAAAATATTTTCACATTATGTTTTTAGAAATGTGATTTTCAAATTCAGAATTATTTAGTATGTCTTACGAGTTTGATTTCTATTAAACTGGCAGCTAGGAGACTGACTTCTGAGCCCATTTTTGCTGTTGACCTACTGTGTGATTCTTAATTTCTTCAGCTGACCGTGAAGTGGCACTTCATTGATTTTGTGCTTTGAAAGCAGTGCTGCTCCAACAGTCTTCCTGAGACTATGGTAGAAGACTTGATTGAAGCAGGAAAGAGCAAGATGGATGGACACACATACTGGGATGCTCCAAATTTAACATCTCTTTCCTGCAGTAATGTTCAGTTCTAGACTTTTCAGTTGTTCTGCTGCTCTGACACTGCCCTCAAGAAGATGCATAGACAATTTGGCTATAGTAACATCTAATGAGAACTATAGCAGGACTGAATAGATTCACTTTGAACTTTTGGGATCATTCACACTGTGGGCAGAGTGAGGATCCCAGGGGGACTGAGTTTTCTACTTCCTCCTGTTTTCATAGGAGCTGCATGTGTAAAGCCCTAATCAGGGTAGAGACCTCAGATGTTAAAGTTTCCTCCTATGCACACAGTTTGATAACTCTTCATGATTAAACACACAGATAACTTTCTGTCACCTTAGTGTGCTTTTAGTCAACACATAGAATTGGATGCTCGCTTCTTGAATTTTCCAATTAATGTTGTCCCCAAACACTCAGTTCTCACTCAGTCAACACTACCATCGACAGCAATGCCAGGTAGAGCTGCAGGGCAAGGACTGATAGCAAAGATCTTAGTACAAGACAAATTCATTAGACAAACTAAATAATTTAGGCACATTTGAAAAGCAAATGAATGTAGAAGTGTTCCCTTATGATTATTGCTCACATAGATTTTTTTAAGAGGAAAAACATAAATTAATAAAGGCAAGAATGTCTTTAATGACAATATTAGTGGCTGCCCTGTGGCTATTAAGACATGCACTCATTGTAAACTATATTGATTTTTCCATTGGATAAAATTCTCTGGTTAAATTGTTATTTGCAGCTATAATCCAGATAGGCTGTGTGGGTCATTATCATGATAAAATGTGGTCAGAAATTTTTCATTGACACTATGACCACATATATTCCAAAAGACCCCTTAACAACATCAGGGACAGTCAGATACTGTCCATAAGTCACTGATTTTGTGGAGGCAATGATGTCATTGATTAATGAAATGAGTTACAGGCTCACAAATTCTGTGAATCTGCTACATGTATTCACAACAAAATTAATGGCCTACCTTTAAAAAACTAATTGTGCCTCTGGATGTCACCATTATCATCATATTCTGCAGAAAGACTCTAAAGGGTACCTTAAAGATTCCTTACTGAAAAAAATCCAAACTTTGACAGTTTTTAGGATAATTAATGATGGACAGAGCACAATAATTTAAGGGGTTTTTGGAGCAGTGACCATTTCAGAGATTGGTAGCAGCTACTGAATTCCCATCAAAGATCAGAGTGAACAAAATTTGGATATATTTGTGGCTTTCAATCAGTAATTTTCTTCTATGTTTCATTAACAAGGAGTAATATTTCCCTAGCAGGACTTATCCAGATATAATTTTTGCCACATCACATGACCATGCTCCCTTTCCAGCTAGTTAAGTCTGCCTTGTTGAGCAGTGAATCTTATTTGAAATCCGTCTCTGTGTACATCTGTTCGATTAAGGGGTAAAACCATGGCCTGGGAACCTTACCATGTCACTGATCATCCTGAGGCTTCCCTCTCTTTTGCAAAATGAGGAATGTGATTGTGGCATTCCTTTAAGAGGCATTTCTCTATGTGCCTATAATTCCTATATTTTGCTTCAGTCTTGACAGTTTTCCACTTTATTCTGGAGGAAATTGTCAGTTAAGATGGAGAAGGTTTGTTCTGCCTATATATGGCCCTGATTTTTTCTTGAAAGAGTTATATGAAAAAACATATATTTTGGGGGGTTTAAAGGTCATCTATGGATGACTTAAGAAGCTCTTACTAGGACAGGAGAAAAGCAAAGAGAAGTTGAAAAACATGAATGCAAAAAAAGCCTTTTCCATGTTCTCCATAACCAGCCAATACTGTCCAGGAACAAGTTTTCTTATGTTGTTTTGAGTCAGAACATTACAATTTATAATGATTGCTCTAAAGAGACTCTAATATATTGGCTTGAATACCTTTACCTTATTTGTGTCACCATCTGCTACCAACCATAAAGAATGTGACACACATTTTGCGTTTCACTCATCCTGTTTCAAGGACAAATGCATCTAAAGTTTTCTCCCAGTTCAATATTCTCACACTGTCTGAGGTCTCCAAACACTTTTCTTCACTGTTGAAGCAGGAAAGAAATTAAAGTCTAGAACTGTGGGAAAGAATTTGGCCCTAACTGGACTTTGTGCATATGCAATAACCTGTTTCCTGAAACAGTAATTTTCCTGTGAGTATTCCATTGCATATCTCATGTTACAACACAGTGGAAGTATGTGGTACCCTTTGGGCACAGAGTAGTGCCCTATGGGACCCATGACACATCTTACAAGGCAGTGATTTATTCTCTTGCACGGAAATGCCGAAAGCTGCCTGAGATACCATTAAATGCATTACATTAAAGTAAAACTTAGAGTTTTTATCAACCATTCAGAAATGAAGATGGCATATTCTGTTCATGAGGGTTATATTTTCACATGAATCATGGGAGAGAGGGGAGAATGCATCATCAGATCAGAGAAACTCAAAGATGCTTCACTAGGAATATGGAGCTCCTTTTCTGTTATCTCTGTAACTTAATACTGCTTTTCTTCCTCATCTTTTTGGTCTTTGAAGAGCTGGGGACATCCAGGAGAGGACTGAACATTTCAGCTTTTTGGGGTGGGCAACTTCCCAGCAATTTCTATCTTGAACCGGTTCTTACCTTTCAAGAATACAGACTAGTGTTGACTAATTTCCACTTATTCCTGTCTAGGAGCAGACAATGGTTGGTGGCATGGCTTGGGGCCAGGGCACAGAGTGAAATAGCGACTAGTGTCTGTGCACAGGCTATTCACTATCACCATGCACCAACCACACGTGCACTCAACACAGCCATGAAGATCAAGCATAGTGGCAAAAGAATCTTGCTTCAGTCCCTACTTTCATATTGCCTTCTTGGATCACTCAGTCACGCAAACAGAATTAAAAAAATATTTAAATACTTCTCATTTTTTAGATGCCAAACTAGTTTTGAAAAATTAGCCATTAAATCAATATTCCTTAATCCAAGATTTTGGGAGGATACAAACATGATATTTTGGTAGGTAGACATGCAATTCTACACTAATAGAGGTCTTACATGTATTGAAGTGGAAGAGGCACAGTGAATTCTGATGCTCATACAGACCTTGCATACCAGGAGAATAAAGGAGAATTAATGTATAAAGAAAGTCAGGTAGAGCTGCTTAAGAGTTTGCTGAACAGAGATGTCTTTTTTGATAAATACTTCATGTCAAATGCCAACAAGCTTAAAAAAGGAACGAGTGCTGTAATTGTGATATCCTGTTCAGGTTACACTACCCTCAGGGAAACTGCTACTAATGACTGAATTAATTAACGAGAAATTGTTTTATGTGTTACAGAATTTAAACCAGCCCTCTGCCCCAGATTCTCTGTCTGCTTATTTTTGCAACAATGTGAACAAAGAAGCTATTTGCCAGTGCTTTGTTAACCTGTTACTCTTGCTAAGCATTTCCGTGTAAGGCCGTGGAACGCAGGATTGTGTGCATTACAGCTGGGAGCAACGTCTTCTTGCATCACATACTCTGCAATCATTGTGTAGAAAAGTGTAAAACAAGTACCTTCAGAATCCATGATCGCAGTTTTTGGCATTATAATCACTTCTTTCTAAGCTTGTCTACAAGATTTGTGCATGACACTGTGGGAACAGATATGTAGAGCAAAATTCAGTGATGCAGCTTCCCATTTAACTTTGTACTTTTAGAATAGCTTGGAAATTTCTATCATAGTTTTTTTGTTGTTTCCCTTAAGTAGCATGTGGGTACGTCTCTTGAGAAAATGAATGTTATGGGGGGCAATTTTTTTCCTGTAATTCTTATTCCTGTGGGATTATATGATTATCCTTTCATGCTAAAACTGTCTTATCTTCACAACTATGTATGGGTGTATGATGCTATTACCTAAACTACAAAAACAGACTGTGCAAAAGTACTAGCTCATTTATGTGTAAGATAGTGCGGTTTTGTTGGGAAGGGCTGAATTGAATAAGCATCCCTGTTTTTAACAGGATTATGTGACAGATGGGGTAGATATAGATAAGGGTGCACAATGCATCTTCAGTCTCTCTTTAGCAAACAGAAAGACAGCTCCTTTTCAGCTCACAATTGCAGGCACATTTTGTTCTATTTGAAAGAATGCAAGAAATATTTTCTTGATTTTTATCTGCTTTTAATTAAGCTTCTTCAACAAAGAAACCATTTGCTGCATTTTTTAAAGAAAAATAACAAAAAAAAAAATTCTTTTCATTCAGATACAGACTTGCCTTGAGAGGGAACAGCTGAACTAATGTGTTTTTTTAGTACTCTCTACCTCTGATAATGGTAGGACTAAGTGTGTTTACAGTTCTAAGATTTTGCATAAAAGAAATTATTGTATTTTGTTTGGCAATTTTATAGGTCAAGTGATATATATTATATTTCTTCCTCAAAGCTATTGCATGATACTCTGTGTGTATACAGAAGGATATTTGTAGATACAACCTATGCATCCACCACTGAGATCTAGTGCCTTGAGAGAATTTAGTCTTCTTGTACTTAAAGAATCCTTATGGGAAAGACAAAACCTCATACCTAAAATTCCCTCTTCAGTCTTACAGATGGGTTGGATTTTGGTTTAAAATCCAGATTTTTGGGGGGTTTTGTAGTCTTGAGTGTTTCTCAGCCTAGACTCTTGGATGGTATAATTTTCTAGGAAAAAAACCCACTTTGATTGAAGAAGAGACATTTCACTTATTGACTATGTGTAAAAACATCCTTTTTAGATGCTGCAGGAGTTCTGTAACTGATATTATTTGTTTATTGTTGTTTATAGGTGCAGTGTATAAATAGTGTTTATATGTAAACAAAACATCAAAATAATGTAGAATATCTTAGGCCTTATGTATTTGGTCAAGAAAGAGAGATGTGTTGTTACAAGACAAATCTAATTTTTAAATTGCAAGTTTTAACTTATTGCAAAAATCTGGGTGGACTCTGAGGCACCACCTTTACAACCAAATGATGTCACTGTGCATCAGGTGTACCCATGTAAAAACCTGTGTGTAGACATTTAGCAAGTGCAAGACAAAGGACATTGTCATCTATTTATTTTCAGTGGTTTAAAAAAATTTTTGCTCTTTTGCTCCTAATTTCTATCTTTCAGCTGAAAATTACTGTCCTTCAACCATGATTTGGTGTTTCAATGCAAAGACAACTGGTTTATAGACCAGAAATTTGGTTTATTTGAACTTAAATATTCTACTAGAAGAAAACTTTGAGGGTTTTTTTCTGGTACTGATTTAATGAGAGCAGTTTAAGGCCAAGGTTAAAAAGAGACTGAATTATTGCAGAGTAATTACCCTTAGGCTTCTGAACATGCTGCGATCTGGACCTCGACTCACTTATTCTGGACTAGAGCATCTATACTTGCACACCAGAGAGCTTTCCTGGGACAATCTATTCTGCTTGAGCTACTCCAGTTAATTGCTTTATACTGATGAGTCTTGAAAGTCAGTTCTGCCTTTAGCATTGAAACATTCTCAGAAGAACTATGAATTTTCTTGAAACAAGTTCCCCATGAAATAGCACATTAGGAGAAACAGTTGAGATTGTGAAGCATTACTTTGTGTTTTGAAAACCTTCCTTCTCTTGGCTGTGGCGTAATACACACGGTGCCAGACCATCCCACAGCCAACACTAGGAATGTGCTGATTTGCAGCAGGGAAGGATTTGATCCCATGTTTGTCATTGTCTGAAGAAGGCCCCCATGCTGCTCACAGTGACGTACGTGCTTCTCACCCATGAGCAATGCTATTGATCTCATGGGGACTTGCCTGAGCAAAATGCACATGCAAGTTTTTTGCTGACTTGGGGCCAAAGCATGTAATTGCTAATTGAGTGGCTCCCTGTTCACAATTTAAAGTCTGTAGATGCAAAGGGAAGTATGTTCTGCTGCCTTACTGGACCTGCTGTATTGCTCTCTGAGGCTTCTCCCTCATTACTGGGGAGCCTCATTAAATTAATATGGGGCAGCA
>NW_008683077.1:12784-22197 GCF_000695815.1 Acanthisitta chloris
ATCCAATCTGGCCATGTTCCTCTGCTCATACAGCTTCTGAGCCTCAAGAGTTAATGGAAATTGGCAAAAACAAGTATGTCCCACTACAGGCAGCTCATGGCATTAAACAATTATGCAAGAATTTTTCCTTGGAAGTGATTAGGGATGATGACATTGCTCTTAATATTTGACCTTCCCAGCTTCAACTGCTCAATACCTCTTACTGTACACAGAAATTGCCAAAATCCCACCTAATGAGCTGAAAAATGACATATGACAGATCTGATGGCTAACTGTAGCTAGGAGAAGAAACACTGCTACAGAACAAAAATTCCCAATCTTGGTTTTATTTCTCTACTTTTTCCAGTTGTAAAGAGTGTTTAAATATATAATTTGAAGGCACAGATAATTAAAAACTTCATTCAAAGCAAGCTGAAGTCAGGCAAAGTTCTGTTGTTTTTAATGTCTTTTTGGCTCAAATCTGCAGTTTGTTCACAAAGTTATTGAGTACTCATAGGATTTTTTCTTTCTGGGAAAGCTGTTTTGGTCTTATTCCAAGGGGCACTGTTTCAATTCCATTTATTCCTGGGACATTTACACCCAGTTAACTATTTTGCCTTCAAGGAGAGGGAATTAAACTGTAATAAGAATATTCCTAAGAATAAGAGGATCATGAGTGCATCCCACTGTACCATTGAGTCAATGTGCAAGAATCACAGTGTGTTTGTAAACGATGCCATTGGCTCTTTACTCTTTTGCATTATTTAAGTTTCATCTTAAAAGGCCACCACTAAAGCTACTATAATAACTCTAGGAGTGGAAAATAATTTTCAGGAGCTCCAGACCTGTTTATGTCAGATAAAACTCACACCCTCCATTTGATAAGAAAACAATGGAGGTGCATAAATGAAAATGTTCATTGATTTTCATATGCAGCCCCACAGCCTTATTTTGCAGATGCCTTGGGTTCTCTCACTTCAAATAACTCTGATCTGAAAGAAAATGTTGCCACTGTTACTATTGTAAGCAATGATACAATGTAGGGACTTGACTTGAACTCTGACAACTTTGTGCATCCTCTAAGGGATCTGGATAAATAGCACCAGCTTAGGATCAGTAAATGAATGGTATGCATGTAGCCCTGGGAAAGAGCCTTGGTTTCTCTGCTCTTCATCACTTGTGTCATTAACCAAGTATATTAAGACCTTTCTTCCCCCCTCTACTTTCCTACTTCCTTGACATATGATATTTTGAGAGTGCTTTTGATGCGTTGTCCCTTTTTTTGTAACCCCCCCATATATTATCACTTCTACTATCACTATATGGTAAGTCTTGATTAACTTAATGAGATTTTTATGAGGGAGTAAAATACACTGTACATTTTTGAGGCAAGGGTAGACATAGGACATTTTAATCTACAGCACTTGAAGTGAACAACTTGGTCAATCAGGACCACAGAGTATGTCACCATCAGCAGTCTAAGCATAATATGCTGTCGAAAGGGTATATCTGTTCCCTTTCCCACCAAGTCAGCAATTCTGAGGACACCCAATTAGATTTTTCATTAACACCTCAGAAAGAAGAGAAGAGGAAATAGCAAAGAATTCCACGATTATAAGAGATTACAGATGAGCCAGAAAGAGTTGGTCTTGAACCTGAGTTTTGAAGCAGAAATATTTTCAAGTGTAAAGTGCAAAAATGCTGAACCTTACAAGACTGACATTTTTTAGTGTTGTTAGGCTGCATCCAAAATGCCCTTGGATTCCTAGACAAGAAATCAAATGTTTTAAAATGATATACTGGTTGAGCCAAATTTAGAGATGAGATTAAATCTCTTCTTGGTGTTACGATCTTTTAGGTTTTCTTAAAGAATGCATGTGATTGAGGCTTAAGATGTCTGAACTGGCATGACATATGTAGGGAGGGGCTGGGGATGTTTCAAAGGCTGAATTTAAGCAGGCTACTTCAAGTTGTTGAAGATAAAAGATGAGAAGGGCTTAAAGTTCAAGCACTGACATTCAGCTAAAGGCAACCACATGGCATTTGTGGACTTGGGCAAAACATGTTTAAATCCACATGCAAAACAATATTCAGAAAAATCCTTGAAAACTTGTAGCTCAGTATGTGTAACTAAAAAGTCTGAGCTGTCTATGGGCCAGTGTATGCTGGGTGAGCATAGGATATGAGCTTCATACAAATTTTTTGGCAAGATTTTTCATTTTCTATGGTTCTGATTGTACTATGGTTAAATCATAAAACAGAGCCTCTTGGAAAAATACCTGGATATTTTGTATGGAGATTTCAGAGTGCAGCTGATGACTGTACTAGCAAATAGCACAAAAAAGCACCATGAAATGTGGCTCCAATGCAGACGAAAAGGGCTCTAAAATCTACAGGTGTGTGTTGTGCAGCACGAACACACATGCACGCACACACAAACATGCACTAAATTTTTGCTGGTTTGGGAGGGAATTTGGTTTTCAAATTGATGAAGAGAGCATGCCTAATTAGAAACATTTATCACAATTGCTTTTTTTGTTTTCGCTCTTCATTTGAAATTGTATAAATCACAGGAAAATAAGTATCTCATATCCAAAATGTCCATCTCTTTGTTCTTTTTTATTTGATTGCAGTCAGATGAAAAGCAGTGCTTTGAAATAGAGGCAATGGCCAGAGGCCTATTGATTGCCTGTAAACAGAAACAAAAAAGCGGCACTGGTAACATTTAGAATGGTTTATCAGTGATCAAAGCACAGGAGGTGCTGTCTAGACAGCCTAGGTGTGGACTAGCAAATGGCTTTCATTAAGGGTCCTCTACTCTGGTGCCATTGTTTCAGCTCTGCTCTTCTTCAGGCCAATCTGTGATTGATTTCCAGAGAGGTGCCCAAGTGCCTGTGGCAATAGGATAAAGCTTACAGGACTTTGCTTGTTCTGACAAGGCAGAGTAGCTGCCTATCACATTAGTGCAAAATGACACTTTCATTTACTTCCACAGTGCTTTGAAACAAATACTTTCAGCTATAGCAATTGCTCTTTGCAGCTTGAGCTCTGGAGTCAACTTCTTGTGTTCCAGAGAGTAAAAGCTTGTGAAATAATTTCTGAAGTATCCTATAGCTAAAAAGGGTCCTATTCTGATATCTCTCACAGTGCTGTACTTTACTCTTCTTGCATAGTCACTTCTCTTGCTTTAGGGATGTATTTTATTTATAATGTTCCTGAAGAGGTATTTTAGTATTGGGGAGAACAGCTTTCCTTTTTAACCTTACGAATTCCTGTATGCATCCCACATGTGCTCTGCCTGCCTGGAAGGATACTTGGCACTCACCAACTGGTGCACTAAATCATGGGACTCAAATTATTCAAATGGTTTCACTGCAACCCCTAATGTGAAAATGCAGGACTGTTAACTCACAAAAGGGCCTCATGCTCAGCTGTTGCAAATTACCAAATTACTATAAACTCCCAAATTGCCAATGTGCAAGAGCTGCAGATGTGATCCATGTTGCCTTAGCCTCTCCACTTTGTGCTTGCCTTGTTTCACAGGTGACCTGATTACACTGCTCAGCTGCGACTGCCACTAAATAAACTCCTAGGGAAGACAGCAGAGCCATGGGGCAGCCCTACCTGTCACAGAATCACAGAATAGTTAGAACTGAAAGGGTCCTCTGGAGATCATCTAGTCCAAACCCCCTACTGAGACAAGGTCACCTAGAGCAGGTTACACAGAAATGCATCCAGGTGGGTTTTGAATGTCTCCAGAGAGGGATATTCCACAACCACTCTGGTCAGCCTGTTCCAGTGCTCTGCCCCCCTTAATGAAAAGAAGTTCTTCCTCATATTTAGGTGTAACTTCTTGTGTTTTAGTTTATGGCTATTACTCCTTGTCCTGTTGCTCTGCACCACTGGAAAGAGTCTGGCATTATCCTCTTGAGATCCATCTTTGAGATATTTATATGTATTGATGAGATCCCTCCTTGGTCTTCTCTAGACTAAATAGGCCTTGCTCCTGCTGTCTATCCTTATGACTGATGCTCCAGGCCTGTGCCTTGACATCTTCTGTGTTATTTCCTCAGGATCAGTGTTTTGGTCTTGAGGATCCCACAAGTTCCACCAAGGTTATGGACCTCTTGATAATGACAGTACCAGGCAAGCCTCAGAAGGCTCTTGTTACTGCTAATAGAAGAAATATGCAGACCACTAATGCAGAAATCAGTGCTCTGATCCCAGCACTGAGATTCCAGAAGACCTTGTGACCTCTACACCAGAACTGGCAGTGCAGTGCTTGGGTAGGGAGCTCTGAGCAGGATCACTCCTTTCAAGGCCTCCATGGGCTTCTTATGTTACTTTGAAGACGTCTGAAAATATTGAACAGGAGAAATCCAAAATTCAGGAGCAGGTGATGAAATTGTTTGGGCAGCTGCTGAATGAATTAAACATCCCAGGCTTTTTGGGGGGTTTACTTGTTTTTCTTCTTTTAATATTATGGAGCTATAACTGACACTTGCCATACAACAGTCCTTGTGAGGTTACATATGCTACTGCTAGTAAGAACTCTATTAATACCCTCCAGACTAGGTCTAAACAAAGACATTTGCTTTACTGATATAATTTTGACCTGTGCTTTGGCTTCAAGTGGAAAAGCCTTTTTTTTCCAGACTTTTTGAGGGGGATCCTGAAAAACAGAAGATGGAGAAACTGGCCAGGTGGTAGTAGGGGTCAAAGGAGACATTGAAGAGAAATGGACTCTAGCTTGATTAAGACAACCAAGAGCTTCACCAGCTCTAGATGCTGGCTCTGCCAGGCCAGCATAAAATGAAAAGAATTGGTTTCAGGATTGTGATTTTGTTAAGGGATCTCTGTCTATGCAATATTAAGGGAAGCACAATGCACGGTTAAAGTCCTGTGCAAGGTCTGTGTGCCATGTCTGTGCCTGTCATGTAGCTCCTGAACAGCTAAGTTATTAACCAAAAGATTCATAACATCAGCCCTGGGAACAGAGGATTTTGTATCCCAGGCTCACAGCTAACCCAGGCTCTGTGTAGAGCTGGTGACCAGGGATCAGCTCTCAGGACAGCAGTCTGAAACCCAAGCCCAAATGAGCTATGCTCTCCTTGTACCCAGGGGGCTTCAAGGACCCATTGGATTCAGTAGGTGTAGACACTCATATTATTACATTCAGTAACCAGTGCAGTTCCATTAAAGGAATTGCCTATTGATTTTTTCACCCTAGCATTTCAGCCTAATTTTTAATTTATATTTTTTATTACTACAGACAGAGGCAACACTGAAGGAAAAAACATTTTGCAAATACTTGACTTCTTCTCACCATTTTCATGACTGCTTCTGTTTGCTCACACCATACATATGGGTAATTTGCACTTGGGGTATAAATGTATGCACCCACTCATAAACATAGAATGTTTACAAACCTCAAACCATTGTGGACTTATTGGTACTACCTCTCTGGTAAAAGTTCGATATTATGATTGGCACTGTTGAAGGCTGAGGTTAAACAAAAAAAACCAAAGAACTTTGCAATCCTAACGAAATGGAATGACTTGGGAAGACTGTTAAAGTTTCCAAAAATATGTTCCTCTCCTTTTCACTCATTCTGTTGTAACCCAAAACATTTCTAGTCCATAGCTAATACAGATTCACTTCTGTTTTGGAACTATTAGATGAAGTAATCTTAGTGATAGTTGAAAAAGCAAGGGCTGAAGGCTGTGGGGCATAGAAAATTTAGTAAAAGATTTTTGCAAGCCTGTGTCTGAATTGATGATGCAGAGGAAGGAAAACTTATAATGAAGGAAGTCTCCACAGCCTTTTCTTGTAAATTTAGTGACCAGAAATGGACTTTTCTTTGGTTTGATTTATTGGTTTCCTCAAAACTTTGGTGGTAAAGTGGGTGTAAGCTGAATTGGGAAACCCTTCAATCCATTTTGAGTAATTATGTGTTGGTTACTGGAAGATCTTTCCCAAACAGAACCTCCAGAACTCACACATTCATGAATCAGGAGTTTTATGCATCATTTCCTCAATATCATAAAAGAAATGGGGGTGATACCACAAAACCAGTCAGTGAAATAATTTAGAACAGCAAAGTGTTTAAAGATGGAATTCTTAGAAAAGATCTTTCCAGCTTTCTTAGAAAAGATAACTTTCTTAGAAAGTTAGAAACTTTCTTAGGAGTTATCCTTACACTCCAGTTTCCGAAAATATTTATGTTTATATAAACATTGTTTCTTAGTGAGCAAAGGAAGTGCTTTTCCAAAGAATGATTCTTTTGAATTATAAAATTGTGTAAATGGTAAAATTGTGGTAAATGGTAAAAAACTCCTCAAAAAGGCATCTTTATAATGTTTATTTAGTGTTACCATTCCCTATCACCACTGTTGTGCCTTGTTTAGACTTAGACTGTCAAAATGTTTCTCAGTGTTCCTGTGCTCAAGCCAACTTTACTATGACTTAGATCTCATTAAAGACAAAGCTTCATACTTACTGCAGCAGATCATGCCTGTCTATAATGAACTTTTCAAACATTTCAGACACAGCTTTTTAACAAACACATCTCTATTAAATGCTGTAGACCTTATCCACTCAACTCTGAGACTGCAATTTGCCAGGCATTTGCTCGGAAATGTCCAACGATGTTTTGCAACAGTAGTTATGTGACTGAGTGAACTTTGGTGGTGCAAGCTCTGAGTGCAGAGCTTCTCATGTCATTGCCAAAATGTGTCTTTCTGTCATATCTGTTGCGGTTTTCTATTGAGTTTTGGACAGTGAGTGACTAGCCCCTTCCTACTTCAATGAGTGGTGTGTTGGTTACCATATTAGCAGACCTGCCCCGTTTCTGAGCTGTGGTCTTATTTGGATCAATATTTGCCTCTTTCCTTCTCTCATTGCTTCTTTTCCTGTACCTCTGTCAGCCAGAATAAGGTATTAAAATACTCCATCACCCACTATGCTCTGGATTACTTAAATATATTCCTCTCCTTCCTTCTGCCTGGCCTGTTACTATTCAGGCTGAACTGCCTCATAACGTGTGTAGCCCCAAAGCAAATTTGAAACTTAAATAACCTTGATAAATCTCATCTTTTGCCCTGGCATCTGTGTGTCGTGCAAGACATGTAATGAGATGTTCAGGGTCTCAGCCACTGGGAGATGCCTTTTTGTTGCCTGCAGCACTCACAGTCAGCTGGGAAAGGATGATTTAATCATTTAAGAAATGCTAAACGACCAGGTGTGCCATTTTTTGACTTCTCTGCTCACTTCTCAGTGCCACAATTCAAAGGGCAGTTCCTGGCCCCAAGACATTATTTTTTAATACAAAGTAGCACTTCCAAATGTATGTTTTTCCTGGGTATTCCCTATGCTTTCTGACTGTCTGGAACTTTTCTTTTAGGAAAACAATGTCACATTGAATCAGAAAGGTCTATTTGAATGTAGTCTCCGACCTCACCCAGTTCCTCTTACTCTTGGCTCCTTTCTCAAAAAATAAATCTTTCCTTCTTATATGAGATTTACTTCTTTATCACTCTGTGGTGTGCAACTTTCTAGTTTTAACAGAAAATGTCACTTTCATTCTTTGCATTCCAGAGCTCTGGATTAGTTGATTTAACTGTGATTAATTGTGCTAAATGTTACCAAATATTGATCTTCACATAAAAAACCAAATGCTCTATGATGTGAACCAATGAAAAAGCTAATTTCAGAAACCTTATTAAAAAACAAAACTCGAATATAAGCCTATGGTTATTAATGAAAAAAAGAATACACTATATATTTCAAAACTTTATTCCAACCACCTTTTCTGTAACACAGATGACAGCTATTGCAAAACAAAGTACTAGTCTTACTCTGGTATAAGCCAAGCCTTTCAGTGATAGAAATAGAGACAATTAACATTACCTGGGGATATGAGTCTTTCTCCTTAATTAGGATCCACTTAGAATTCACCTGGAAAATTCATTAATGACTCTTTCTTCCTAACAAAGAACTACGTGGTGGAATTTTAATGGCCCCATTATGTTAACAAAACACAATGTGATTTTAGCGATGATAGGAATTTGGCTGTGCTGCTTGAAGAACATCTGGTTTAAAATAAATATGCAAATGTCTTCATATATGTGTTAATCTGTCAAGTCCAAAGGATGCCAGAGTTCAGCGAGACCAAACACTGAAGTGTAGCAGCAAAATAGAAGTGACTGGCAGCAGCTTAGGTTTACATTGCATAGATCTATTCATTCATAGCTACCTTTAATGCTGTTGAAAAAGACACTGTAGGCTATATGTTATACTTTTATGATATATACAGACACATCAATAACAAAGACCTTGGCATTCATTCTGATGTCACTTACACCAGTTCAGTCCTTGTGTAATGTGATTGGTAAAAGTCAGTGTAATGTAACCAGTCAGTGAAGTTGTACTGATTGAATTGTCTCCCATACAAACTGATCGACTTCCATGGTATTGATCCTACTTGAAAAAGATCAAAGCAATGAGCTCAAAAACAGCCTTCATATTACTAATTCCTTCATTAGAGGAACCATTATTATCATATGCTATTAGAGTCCTTCCCACTTGCAAAAACATCCTTAGAGTGGTCATACTGTTTTTGTGTGGCTCTAAATCAGGAACAAGTTCTTTGTTGCAAAATTGGAGGACTTACCCTATAGCTCTCCAGAATGCAGGCAAACCCCACATTCTTTTCTATAGATTTGTTAGAGTGAAGTGTCTTCTCCCACAATGCTGAGCTATCAATGGTGATAGTCATGTGCATAGTCTGGATTCTTTCTTGCCACTTCTTGTTTCATGATGGGCGGATTAGTTTACAGAGGATGTTGGAAAACAGCTTCTTTTCCAAAAAAACATTTTCATGGAAAATCATAGAAACATATAATCATAAAAAGGTTTGGGCTGGAAGAGACCTTAAAGATCACGTTGTCCTATCCCTCCTGCCCCCTCCGTTTCCCCATCAGGACCAGGAATACCTTCCACTAGACCAGCTGGTTCAAAGCCCCATCCAGCCTGGTTTTGAACACTTCCAGAGATGGACCACCCACAACTACTCTGGGCAACCTGTTGCAATGCCTCACCACCCTCACAGTAATAAATGTCTTCCTAACATCTGATCTAAACCTACCTTTTTTTCAGTTTAAACTCATTCCTCTTTTCCTATCACTCCACACCTTTGTTAAAAGTCCCTCTCCAGCTCTCTTGTAGGAACCTTCAGGTATTGGAAGGCTGCAATAAGGTATCTCCAGAGCCTTTTCTTCTTCAGTGAAGAAATTATGTTGGAGCTGTTAGAAAACAATGTTTTCCTTCTCTCCACAACTATGCTGACCCAGCTGACTGTCCACAAAACCAATGATCTCTGTTGCTCTGGATTATTCTCCATGAGATATGCCAGGTAAACCTCTTAGCTCTAGCAG
>NW_008683077.1:22222-31163 GCF_000695815.1 Acanthisitta chloris
CATGCTGACTAGATTCTAGAGCTCAGCAAGTCAAAGGCATCTTGGTGACAGGCATCCCACAACGGAGCACAGTGGACAAGTGGCATGTGTATAAGGATGGGGCTTTGTCAGTCCTGAAGTAGGTAGGCCACTTCCCTCTTTCCTTGTGGGAAATCTAGCCTATTATGAACTTGCAGGTGATATCCTTGTCTTGTGTAATTCCCAGCAACTGTCAAGAACCAAAACTATATTGAGAAATGTTCCGGGAAAGAGAAAGACATTAGTTAATTGCTTGAGGTTTACACTAGGAATTGAGAAATGTCCCAGATCCTAGCTTTCCTCTTTGTTCACATGAGTATGAACATTTTTAGTTTGAATCCCTCAAATTAGGTGATACCTATTTTTCAGTAGCTGTCATACATCTAGTTTTCCTTAGGGCTATATTACAAAAAAAAAAAATCCTGCTTGATTTTAAAGAGCATGAGGAAAGGTTGGTTCTAAAACTAAAGCAGAGCAAACCAAACCAAACCAAACCAAAACCATTGTAGAAAATATTAGTTTCTACAACTAATTCAGGAAAATTTTATTGTGCCAGACCTGAACTGTACATGAAATGGATTTTTCAGATCCCCAAGGACAACAGAAAGAGGTCACTCTCCTTTACACTGTTCATGTTAGCATGCAAACATTTGGTTATATTGCATCCTATGAAGAGTTATTAGGTCTGTTCAGAAAACCCTGTGAGCCAGTCGAAATATCTCCAGCTGGGAAGTGCAGCTCTGTCTAGCCTACAGCACCATGCTGTGATTTAAAATCATGATGAATCCTCTCATGAGTGGGAGCCTATATGCTTATTTTAGCCTGTGTACTTAATTTTCAGGATGTTTGCAGTCCCAATGAAATTAAGTTTTCAAGGTCTGGACTTGTCTTCACCTTTATTTAATGGCTATCAGCTGGTTTCTTTAGGTACTTGACATGATTTACATTATCAGGATTTAATTCAATGAAATATTTCTGAAGGCTTTCTGTAAACTGAATTCATTAAAAGAATTAAAATTTGTTCTACTGACAGACACATAAAGTTGAAAGTAGCATAAAGATGCTTTTGAAATGTTAATTGGTGTAAAATAATTAAAACGAATGTATACATTATTTGTATGGTTGTCTACAATGTTTATAGCAATTCTGCTTTGTGAAGTTGTCCTGGCTCTTTCTTCAAAGGTCTAACAGTGCTGTCTTTGGTGGAATTATCCCAGGAAAGAGAAACAGTTGATGAGTTCTGTAATGGTAACTTTAGTAACAATTTGCAATGTACAATTTTCTGATAATAACCATAAATTGGTTGTCTTGAAATGTAGGTGAATGCTAAGTATTAATGCACTTTCAAATATGGCAAAATGAGTACATTATGATTTATGTTTCTTTCATTCCTATCACCTTAAATAAGAAAAAAATGTTAGTTCTCAATTGCCAAATAGCTGTATCTGGTATTTGTTAAATTATGATTAATGATAACCATTGACAGCTAGAACCTCAGAGCACATCAGCTCTTCTCCTTATATAGCTGATAGTTCAGACAAAATTTAATCAAACCATGAAAATACACGTTTATCTTAGCTACCATTCAGGCCTTCACAGATTGAATTTTTTTGTTGTACAGATGAGTAGCAACAGATGAGAAAGTTTTCAGTTGACCCCCAAAAAACAGGTGCAAACCTAACTTTAGTGGGCAGACGTACTTTGGCTGGCAAGAGCCTCATAAAGAGTCCCTTTGCCTGGTGTTGGTTTGGTAGTTTTTTCCTGCCAAGAGTGGGAATAATTTGTACAGACGGAAAGGATGTTTGAAATGTTGTTTCTAGGGTCATGTTTCTGAGTGGGATCTTTTTCCAAGCCACTCATAGAATGGCTTCTTCAAGCCCTACCAAGAGCAGTCAGCCAGAGAGAAGGAATAACTTCACCCTCTTACTCTTCTACTTACCCTTTTGTCTTTTGGCTGATACCTGCAATGCATTAATCAGTCAGAATTTGGCCCGCAACCCAACTTGTGTGAAAGCAACTTACATTCTATTGAGCGACCATAATGTCTCACTGCACTAAACAAGCTCATTAAAACCAGACAAACCCATTATGTTAATATAAAGCAAGAAATATTCCAGATACTTAAAACTGGAAGTGTAGCCAAAATTTCCAGAAATTGGAAATGATTAATCTAAATTCCATGTTTAGTACATATGAACATGAACACAGTCATACACAAGGAAATGTATATACAGTTTGGAAGCACAGACTGTGCTTCCCAGTTGCAAAGGGCTAGGAAGTGTTGCTAATCACAAGGAAAGTTGTTCTGTGACATTTCTGGTCCTGTGGAGTTCTGTCCCAAGAAGTGAGTATTTTTATATGTTGGCTCCACTTTTCCCAATTCTTCCTTCTACCACACAAAACGAAATTAAAACAAATAGAAAAGTTTTCCTGTCTTTGAAGAAAGGAACATGTAGTTTCCAGTAGGAATGACAGCAGAAGTAGGACTTCTGCATAACTACTGAGTTAAAGGAATGAGTCTTCAAATTACTCTTAGCAGAAGTTACTAAAGGACAGAAATGTCTATGAAATGAACAAGTGCCCTGGGCAAATATTTCACTGCCCACACTAGACTTACAATGATGGAAAAGAGCAAATTATAACCCCATTTTGTGATCTCTGAGTTTAGAGACATCTGTGCTACATTTACACCAAGCTCCAGAATGTTTCCAGTGGCTCCTTCTTTGCATTTCTTATCATGCCAATGCATCCTCCTGCAGCAGGAGGAATTGCACAGGATAGATCTCATTCAAAGCCTGATTCAACATCTAAAGGAGCCAATGTGAAAAACTCTGACTTTAATGGTTAGTAGGAGACAATTACAATGTTAATATAGCAAAGTATTAGTGAAAATCTCCAAGCAGTCCCAGAGTATCCTCATGCAGTGTAGAGAGGTTTGGCCATGGTTATAACTACACAATGAACAACACTTGTGCTCTGCAATTGCAAGTGGGATGTTCTACAGGAATGTGTTCACCAAACTGGAAGAGACAATCCCAGTTAACTCTCTCAAAGGAATATAAGGTCAAGATTTCAAGTTTTAGAAATGCTTAGAAGCACTAGATCTTGGCAAGAGGAGTTGAGGGCCTGCCTGTCCTCCAGCATCAGTGTTTTCATAGTTTTTCTTTGGCTGTATCACAGAGCTCAGCTCTGAGTGAGCTTTCTGTGGGTATGTACTTTTTCACCAGCTTCATCCAATAAAACAGCAGTGGGGATTTTAAAGGTATAATTAATGCAAAAAAGTCAATCTGACTAAAACAATACCAGTCTTTACCAGATTCATAAAGGAGCCAACAACTCACCAGTTATAGCCTTATTAGAAACTCGACTTAGAGTTGTATTTTGTTTTCTGAAAGAAAAACTTACCTGCTGTTGCTGGCCTGAGGAGAAGAGAGGCAAAAGAGCTCAAACTAGTCACTGCAGTTTGATGAGGCCAGAACTTTCCCTGACTTATAAATAACCCAGCCAAAGTCTGGGATGAAGTGTGCTGGGGTCATACAAAGTATTCATGGCATATGTTAGAATTGCACAACCTCATAATTGTAATCCCTGCTTTCATTTATTAACTGCAGCATTTCTTGTGCCAAGTCTGTAGTTAAACTGCATATCCTTTGGAAAGCAAATGTGTGTCTTTATATTCAGCAAGGTGCCTGTAACACTTCTGGGAGCCACAGTTGTAGTATAGTTCTATGCATTAGTATTCATATCCCAAAGAGCCTTTCTGACACATTAGTTACACTCTACAGTACTCTCCTCCACGATCATTTTTTCTTCTTTCTTTTTTCTTCTCCATGCAACAAGAGAAGAGCATAATGACAGATGTATCATGCTGCTGGGTTTACAATATGCTTAGCAACACAAGCAACCTCACTGACAATGATCCCAGTGAGAGGAAGTGTTTCACAATCAAGCCATTAGCCATAATGTGGTCTGAAGTTCCAGATGCATACCTCTAAAAGTTGGTGCTTTTTTTGCCTATCTGGTTTTAGATGAAAATCCCTGAGAATTCAGTGCTGTGAAATGCACAATATACTGCTTCTATTGGCCTGTGTATATTGGGAATGATATGCCCACAGCTGGTGCATTTAAAATTACTGTTGAGCACTTTGGAGAGCATGTGGAGCTCATTTGCATTTCTTTCTTAAAGCTGGGGGAAATCTATCTATTTTGGGAAAACAGACATTTCCTTGTGAAAAATATGCAATTTTTGATTTTCCTCATAGCATTTTAGAGAGAAGAAAACCATACAGCCTTTCTCACTTCCCAGTTCTCTTTATTAGCTTTACATATCTGGCAGATATTCCTCACAATGTCTTCCATATGATCCATTTCAGCTAATCTAATTCTGAAAATACAATTAATCTGAACCATATCTACTGAGACATTTAAAGGCCTGATTACATTAGAGAAATGTGTAGCTGTCTAATATTACCTCACTGATCAGATGATACCAAGTGATGATCCATGTCAGTAAGTAGCTGTGAATTGCAGGCATATTTACAACCCAGCATTTATTTTACAGACTATGTATTTATGTCCACAGCCAATATAAATGTACTCTGAAGGTGCCATTCCTTAAATATTCTGAGTCCTAACTTGACTTCTGTATTTCACAACATTTGTTTGAGCCAAAGAATATTGCAATATGTGATTTTAGGGAAATAAAATGGAAAAAGCCAAAACCTCTGAGCCATCAAAGCAGCGCAGCAGATGCCTAGTTGAGGAGGGTTGGAGCATATTTCCCAGGTTTCCAAACAAAACTGAGATTTACAGAAGACCTAAAGCTGTAGTGATACTGTGATTGAAGATGAGAGCAGAAGAGATGAAGGAACGTGCTCATGTCTTGGGACACAGCGACAACAAGAAACTTCATTACTTAAGGATGTCACTGCAATGAGGGGAATTACTTGTAGAATAAGCTCTTCTCAGCATGAATAAGTAAGGGTGGATTGGTTAAGAGGCAATGGCTTTGTTACAAAACAAAGTCCCAGGAGGACTGCATCACATTTTTTTCCCCAATCAGCCTAAGAAAAGATAGCCTAAAGTAAGATCAGACTACAATCATTCTATGATTCATTGGAAGATAAGAAAAGAAGAAACTAATATAAAATCTTTTGAAACTGATTACAAACATGAATCCATTTTAGAAATGAGATAATTTCAATGGAATATGCACTTTCGCTATATTTAGGATTTATGACAGTTTTCTAAACAAAGCTGCCAAGTAGGGATAAAATTTTACTTGGCAAATTTAAGCATGTTGTGTTTCAAAACATATGGTGCAGAAATTTGGGAAGCGCATTTCATGATTCTTGAATTCTCCCCTTAACTTCCCTTTCCCGTTGTACTGGCTTAGAGGTACACAGTATATTTTACCAGTTGTTTGCCCCAAACCTATTGTCTTGACACTCTGATGCTTTTTCTGAGACCTGTGGTACTGTTCTTGTCTCCTGACTTCATAAAGAATATTTAACTGGCAAAAGTAATCCCTTTCTGCCCTCTTTCTCTTTCATTTATCTCCTTTTGCTACCTTTCTAGCTACATAATTCTGTGCCTATTTTTCCCTAACCTGCTTCAATTTGACCCTATCCAAACCATTCTGCATCTTGAATTCCCAAAATCTAATTCCTCTAACTGATGCATTGTTAGAAAGCTGTCAGAAGAATTGCCATCACTTTCATTACAGAACCCAGGCTGAATGTCAAAGTGGCATTAGTTAAAACTCTAATATTATTATAGTTTTTCTTTACTTATGGTGATAGTCTTTCTTCTGGAAAAACACAGAAAAAACCCCTACACACACACTCATGTCATTCCTTTAAATTCAGCAGTGCATAGAGCTTCTAATATAATTGTGGAAAACGGAATATTTTCTTCATGGGGAAGAAACCCAAAGTTTGTCTTCATATTATATCCTTCAGTATTAGTGGAATGGCTACTAGCTGTTATATTTTCATAGCATCATAGTATCAACCAGGTTGGAAGAGACCTCAAAGATTACTGAGTCCAACCCTACCATGGTTACTAGACCATGGCACTAAGTGCCACATTCAGTCTCATCTTGAAAACTTCCAGGGATGGTGAATCCACCACCTCCCTGGGCAGCACATTCCAATGCCTGATCACTCTCTCTGTAAAAAATCTCTTCCTAATATCCAACCAATGTCTTCACTGTTAAATAATGAAAACAGAGATAAAAGAAAATTGACTATACAATATGTTTGTGCAAAGAAAAGCCACCAGAGCTGTTTGAGCAAATTGTCCTTTATGCTATATTGGGAGAACAGTGAAGTGTGAAGTCAAAGTCACCATTAGAAATATTTGTGTGTGTGTGTATGCATTTGCAGAGACATGTAAACACAAAGCCTCAGCTGATTCTGCAGAGACTGGGGGAATTTCCTCTGTTTAAAGATGAAGCTCCCAGCAAAGAAAGCTTCAGGGTAGAAGCTGCACTTTTAAGGTATTGTGTGGGAACATACCAGAGTGTAAATATCAATCATTACATTATGCTCCTCATTTAGCATTTTCTATTTATTTACCTGTTTTGCTTTTGCTTAACAAAATCCCCAGCCTTTAAGTTGTGTTCATGCAAGAAGCAAGGCAGCTTTTACACGGCTAACATTTATTAGTGAACTAATTGACTAGTTCCCTTCTCCAACCCTTAAGTGTTCTCACATTTTAGACAATCACTCTGTGTCTAATTTGTCCACTTTCTAAATCACTTTCCCAACTTTCACTGATGAAGTGAATAGGTTGTAAGACCACCATGAGAGCCTCTGTCGAGAGCTAGGCACTAGGGGAGTGTTGTGTGTTTCAGCCTTGATAGCCTGGAGTAGCTATTAGTTCTAATTGTTGAATGGTTGAACGCTTTGAAGGACAAATGTATGTCCTAAGGCTGTGGTCCTGATGAATGCAAGGGTTTCTTTCACTTGTCATTAGTAATTGAGGGTAAATTAATATTTACTAAGCAGAGTTTCACAGAAAAGGGAATGCATGACAAATCTTAGGAAGAAAATGCCACAGGAGAAAATGTTGGTTCCTCTAACACTTTGAACTCAGTTGACAGCAATTAAAAAACAGCTAGTGGAAACTTGGGATAAAGTTAATTATTTTATTAAGTTACCCCTCTTATTCTAACAGTAATTTTTTTTTCCCTGGTATATAAACATTCTAAGCATTCCTGATGCATAATATATACAATTAATGGATGATAACCTGCTAGCTGGAACTGTAGAATTGCTGATTTGTACAAAAGAGATTTTACTCAGGATGTGTGAAAATCCATCATGGCTGTATGTGCATTTACAGAGGAGCTACAGAGAAGTCCATTCCTATGTAGCTTTCTATTTATTTAATAAATCTGAAAATGCCACACATATAGAGCTTTTCAGACCAAACTCTAACCCATAAATCTCAGAGGTTCTTGTCATATGATATGTGTATACATAAACATTCACACTTTTGTTTGATGTTTCCTTAAGGCGTCATTAAAGCCCTGAAGTGTTCCATATGTTGACTGAATACTTAATGTTGATTGAATATATGTTGTAGGCACTACTTGGTGCACATCTTCCTCATCAGCTCCATAGGAGGATTTTACTTGATGTCCATCTAATTCAGTAACACCAAATGGAAGCACAGAACCAAAACTGGCAGGTTGTGAGCACCAACAGAGCAACAGGCATAAACCAGAGTGTGAAATGGCAAAGGGACATTTTTGAATGGGTTCAAGTCCTAGATTAATCTATTGACTCAATGTTTTGACTCTATTACCAAGCCTCTGCCATTCAGCTTTGCTGACTGAGCTGAGGCAGATACCCCTTGCAGAGGCACAGTGTGTTTGCAGGAGCAGTTTTCTGCTGGTGGAATGACCTCTCCTCTAGTCACACAGCAGCCTGGATGCATTCTTTTCCTTGAGACTCATCACACCAGGAGCTGGGCTGAAAAGTGATGAGGGGATTTTCTGCCTTCAGACACAGCTATTTTAGACAAGTTTCATAGCACAAACCTCTGGTGTAAAACAAGGCAGAATACACTCTTACGAAGAGGGGAAAGGAAACTTTCTGTAACCAGTAATTTCCCCTAGTCCTTCTGTTGCAAGGATCTAATATGCCTCAGCATCACAGACAATGAGTCATTAGCTCCTCCATCTTAATTAAAGTGTCAAAGACATGGGGAAATTCTGACACCTGCCAAATGGTGCATTGAAATGTCTTTATGGTCACATCCAAATATCTTTGACAAATAGAGCAGGAGTTAGGATTGTACCTTTGGGGAAGTAAAAGATATTTTCAGATGTAAGAAATCTCCCATGGCCAGTTAAAACATATTTAAGTCCACTGTTGCTAAGGAAGCCACATGAAACATCCTTGCTTGAACTTAAAAGCCCCAAATTAAGTGTCATTATACTGCACATACATTGGATTCGTCTATCTACAGTTCTAACAAAAGGCCACATCTTGAATACTGTGTCCAGTTCTGGGCCCCTCAGTTCAGGAAGGATATTGAGGTGCTGGAGCAGGTCCAGAGAAGAGCAACAAGGCTGGTGAAGGGACTCGAGCACAAGTGCCATGAGGAGAGGCTGAGGGAGCTGGGGTTGTTTAGCCTGGAGAAGAGGAGGCTCAGGGGAGACCTTATCATCCTCTACAACTCCCTGAAAGGAGGTTGTAGTCAGTTTGGGGCTGGTCTCTTTGCCCAGGCAACCAGCAGCAGGACAAGAGGGCACAGACTCAAGCTCTGCCAGGGGAGGTTTAGGTGGGATATTAGGAAGAACATTTTTATGGAGAAAGTGCTCAGGCATTGGAATGTGCTGCCCAGGGAGGTGGTGGATTCACCATCCCTGGAGGTTTTCAAGATGAGACTGGATGTGGCACTTAGTGCCATG
>NW_008683077.1:31475-50867 GCF_000695815.1 Acanthisitta chloris
CCCAGGCAACCAGCAGCAGGACAAGAGGGCACAGACTCAAGCTCTGCCAGGCCAGGGGAGGGTGGGATATTAGGAAGAACATTTTTATGGAGAAAGTGCTCAGGCATTGGAATGTGCTGCCCAGGGAGGTGGTGGATTCACCATCCCTGGAGGTTTTCAAGATGAGACTGGATGTGGCACTTAGTGCCATGGTCTAGTGACCATGGTAGGGTTGGACTCGATGATCTTTGAGGTCTCTTCCAACCCGGTTGGTTCTATGATTCTATGAAAAGAAAAGTACATTTTTATGGAGAAAGTGCTCAGGCATTGGAATGTGCTGCCCAGGGAGGTGGTGGATTCACCATCCCTGGAGGTTTTCAAGATGAGACTGGATGTGGCACTTAGTGCCATGGTCTAGTGACCATGGTAGGGTTGGACTCGATGATCTTTGAGGTCTCTTCCAACCCGGTTGGTTCTATGATTCTATGAAAAGAAAAGTTATATATGAAGCGGTGAAATTTGCACCTGGGTGGCTGCTTTGCTGCTCTGCTGGCAGCACTCGCGCTGGTTTCCTCACTCATTGAGCACTCATGTCTGATTGCCATTATGCTATATGTCTGTCTGCTTGCAACAACTAAGCTGCTTTTTTCCTTCTGAGGTTGTAAATCTTTTTCTTTGAAAGGGAAATATTTCCAAGGATTGAATAAATTTAGCATAACAAGAAATTAGTCCAAAACAAGGGGGAAAAAAACAACCCAAAGCAAAAACCCCTCTCATGTTGACTCCTGACACTGTGCTATACAATTTCAAAGAAAGCATGTCTTACTAGGGGCTTTCAGAGCTCAACTTCCCATTAACACCACTAATAAAAATGTAATTAGAATTGTAGTTTCATTTTCTCCCTCCAGCAGAACATTACTGCATTCCTCCCCTGTGCTGGCTCAGCCTTTCAGAGGTTGTAGTTAGCAGCCAGCAAGATATGTCCTTTTGGAGGAACTTACCACTTTATGAAAGATGTGGTCAAGAGCCCAAAGAACTGTATTGATACCAGATGTAGTCTTGTCACTAAGTCTTAAACCAAGACTCTCATGACTCTTAAGTTTCCATATTCTCCCTCTGTTCTATTACCAGGAAAAGAGTCTGAGTGAAGTACTGTCGATGTTTCTAGCAAAGGCAGTTTCTATTTGAAAATTGACGTCATCATGGGAAAATGTGATACAAGAAACTATGTTGAAACACATTTTTATTAAATTAGGCAAGTTGAAGTAGTCATGTCTTAATTAAATGAATGCTTGTATAAATATGCTAGTATCTCTAGTCAGAATCAGTAGTACTCAAAGTTAATGGTGCATTGCCAATTTAGTTTTGAGACAATAAAGGCTTTGGCTTTTTAACATTAGTGCTGTACGTGTTACAAAACAAAACAGAAACAATTCTCATTGGTGAAGGATTTCAATAAACTTTAATAACATCCACATGTACAATAAATATTTCTGGGCCCTCAAGCACTTATATTTCCTTTTGAACTTGTGAACAAAAATTGATTCAAGGTGACAAATTTGTAATCCATTATGATGAGTGGAGCTGCCTCTTAAAAAAAGATAATGGCATATAATTTATATATTCTCTGTGAGGAGATTTGGGGAAAAAATCTAAAAGGAAGCTAAATGCAATGCAGTAGAGTAAATAAAGTCAACTGTAATACTAGTTTTTATTGAAGCAAGTGCCATTTAATTAGGAGTTCAAAGAAATGCAAATGATCCAAATATTGCTTTTGGCTACTACAACTGTCCTCACAGCCACTTGGACTAAAATAATATATTTACTGCATATCTAACATTAATTAAGTAAATTATGGTATTTGAATTGAATTTTCTAGCTGGAAAAACAAGTGTCATAAGATTAAACAGAAACATGTGTGAATATTTCTGGCCCTATTTGCCAAGTACAGCTTTGCCACTAAAAACTCAGATGCTATAGTTTTGTGTAACAGAAAACAACTGTTGCACATGTGGTGTAATAGCCAAATATGATTTCTTAATGGAATTTAGTGTATTTACATATTTATTCCCCATTGTCTTGTAGTTTCATTAAGCACTCTCCCATTAAAATTCAAAACATCACATTAACAAATTCTAACGGCAGAGAACATTGTGCTCAGAGCTCATGGTCAGGGTGCGCACAGCATGATGTTGAAAGCCATAGAATGAATAAAGGGCACACTGAAGATGTCTGCAGGGTGACAGGCAAATAGTAACTTTCAGCCTACCTCTCCTTTTTCACCCTGCAGTGACATTGAGTATATGTCCTCTTGGAGTAAAGGGAGGCACAGTTTGCCCATAGGTTTACTTGTAAGTTATTTTTTTATATTTATTCCCTTATTTGTTTATAAGGGAATAATAATAAACCTGAGCTAAAGTGACTGGAATAAATACCTGTCAACACAGCACACTGTTGGTTAGAGAGGAGACTCTATGGGAAAACCCACATGAATTAAAACAATTAAATTAAAAAATTCCAGGCAAATGCCACCAGTGTGCTGCACTGACTCACACTAAGTGAAGAGCAAACACAAGAGAGAGGACATTTTCTTTATCTGCCTTCTACAATGTAATACCAAAATAAAAAGAGAAGATAATTGTAGACTTTTTTTTTTTTATTATGAGAGGTGCCACACAGTGGTCACCTGCAGGAAATGTATACTTTCCCTGTTCTGCAAGGCTTTTAAAGGTATTACATGAACTCCAAAGAAAGACGTAAAACCATCAGTAATGTGTAGCTAGTAAGAGCTAAGAAAAGCATAGCAAAAGTATGCAATAAGTAGTCGGTGATATAAAACATTACAATGAACCCTTCTTATATATCTGAAACCAGATGTTGTTCCAAATTACATCACTGTAAATCCAGAATAGTTCCACTGAAGCCAATGAATCTACTCCAGATGAGAGAAGAATTTTGTCTGCAATTTATTCATTTCAGATCAGTTCATGTCCATATGTCCTTAGCTTAGTGCAGTATTTTTTAAAATGAAAATGTCTGAAATAATCCAGTGATCTCCAGAATAGTGTTTGCCTGAAAAAAGTAAGCTTCTCTAACAGGTAGGTTTCTGCCTATCCAATTGCTTACAAGTTTATTGACCGAAATAAACAGACTAAATTCGTGTTGAAGGGTGAAGAACAGCAAATGGTCTCTTACTTCACATATATAGTGGCTTGAAACCAGAATCCAGAATTTGCTACTTATAAGGTCTGCTTGTTAACCACAGTTGTCAAAGTGCAGCTGAAATTAGAGAAATTTGCAGCATGTCACAACCCTCTGCCTTGCACATGTAGTGTGTTTAGATGTACAAAACAAGTGCAATTGCAGCATATCTGCTCTTTACGTGCAGGCACATGAATGATGGGTAATGGCAGAACTTCATAGGTGCCAGGACTTCCCTTCCACATCACTTTGTGGCACAGCAGAAATTCATCACCATAGAAAAATTGCAGACTATATTTCCCTTAGAGAAAGTGTCAAGAAATAGGGTACAGATTACAGGAAATCAACTACTTTTCAGGTGTATCTTCAACATACCTGACTGTGAGTGAGGGCATGCTTGGTGTATGTGAACAAAATATTTCCCACCCTGATTTGCTCATAGATAGCACATTGCAGACTGTAATTTTCCTTACATTTATGCAGCAGATGAGGCAGTTTAGTAGGAGCAGAAATATAGTGTGGGGATTTAAAGTGCTTAAATTAGGCACCTTTCTCTCCTGCATGATTAATAATCAGATGTCTCCAAAGGGTTAAGGGTTTGTCGATAGAAAGTAGAAATTGCAGTAGTGCTTTTTATCACTACTTGAGAGAGTTCAGACTGTTCTTATTCAAGACTGTGGATGTGTAGCTTTCATCCACTCAAAACATCAGCTTATCTCATGAATATAGCTATGTAATTGAGCAAGAAAGACCTTTTCTAAGACCCACTCGGATTGGTAAAATATTACTATCTGCCTAAGAACGCAGATATTCGAATGGAAGTCTTTGAATATGTGTCTGGGAAATGGGAAACATGTACGATTCCTTACATCTCCAGAAGTAATTTGAATTCACAAAGACTACTGACCATGCCAGCTCCTGTTCTACCTCCCACTCCTGTTTAACCATTAGAGTTGAAAATATCTGCCTTTTTCATTGACAGTTGTTTTCAAGGTGCCCCATCCTTAAGGCAGCTCTCACCTAACCAAAACAGAGTAAGTGGGAAGGAATCTGTTTCTAGAATATAGTGGCAGGGACCTAATGTGGAAGAGGCATATGATATATTTTACCCTGTTTGCCCTTGATCTTTGGTCCTTGGGTGGTTTTCCAGCTGCTCTGCAATGCTGGCTATATTTTAGAGCTGCATAACATGAACGGGAGTAGTACTGGGAGCAGAGCCCAGTTCCAGCTTTCCAGCTGATTACCAAATCCATGAGGCTGTACAGTCCAATCCCCTTTAGTTTGCCCCCCTGCTGATGCTTTGACTTTTGGACACCAGAGGAAACAATGGTTTGACTTCAGCAAGAAGGCTAGCAGTGACTGTCCTACCACCCAGCCCAGCCAATTACCTGGGGCTTTGCCTCTTTCTGTCAAAAAGTGGATTTGGACTTCCTCAGTGTAAGCAGGTCCTTGATTCTTAATTTGTCCTTCCATGTATTAGAGCTGTTTGGTGAAGGTGATATTTTCTAGAGATGTTTCTGAGGGAATGTGACTACAGCTTTTACCTTTCATACTAATCTCAGCACTGGCTGTGTGTGAATTTGCTCAGGATATGCCAAACTTTGTATCCCTTCCAGGATATAGGCCCTTATACAATAAGGTACAATACCATGGGTTCTATGCCATGAAATCCTATGACTCTCCCTGCCTTGGGTCTTTAGGCACCTGCTTATACAGACTCAAACGCACATTTCAACACAGGGCTCCCAGGTCTGAGCAGCTGAGATACTTGCTGGTCTAACATGAAAGTGTCGAGAAAATTAAGCATTTCTGGGACTAAGAACTGCTAAAGGTGATGATTTCAGTTGTTCTCTGAGGATCTGCATGGCACATAATTCATGCTGTGATAGACCCCAGGGTGTGTATGTAGGTGCACTCCTGACTTGCGAGCTGCAGATTCAGACTCCAAGTACTTGTAGCTGATACATCCTCTGAGGAATCACCAACCATATCCTGCTCCCTGGTTTGCATGGGGAGAAAGTTAATGACTACAGCCCAGGTGGGAGCCTTGGTGCACTTTGGTGCACTTTGGTGCTTATGTGTCAGAGAAGGAGAATTCCCATTCCAAGTGACTTCTGAGCATTTAATCAGGAGTTAAAGAGAGTTACTGGGTTCACTTCCTCGGTGGTATTAAGTGGAGGTTGTTCCTCTGATGCCTGAATGCCAAGATGATTGTCTAAGTGGAGTTTTCTGCAAGAGATCCATCTTTATTATAGTACTATAATATGAGATGGAATTCACAGAGCATTGTGCACAACTGCAGATATTATCTTAAGAAAAGGGCTATTACTTTTACATTGCATTGTTTTGTGGTTTGCAAGAGTCATGATCAATTTATCTCCCTGCAGATAATTGCACAGATAATACCCTTTGATTTGAGGGGAGTTACATGTTACATATACGGGAGAATAGGACCTTCATATTTTCTTGTCAAAGCAACCAAATAAAGGCTGAGCAGAGGGTTCAGTTTTACACTGAAAACTAACTGAATCATGAATCATTCAGCAAAGAATGAGACAACACTTCTAAAACAGTGATAAACTTTTTTTAGTGGTTCTATTAGACTGAAGATTATAGATTCTTAAAAACTCGCATTTGAAACAGCCTGTGCACTTTTCCACTTTATTCTGCAAAGTTGTGCTGTTGAACTTCATCTTTTTGTCAATACATGACCACAATAACTTACGGTAGTAGAAAACACTATTAGATGCTGGTGTTGAAACTGAATCCATTCATGGTGTAGACTCCAGCTGGTATTATGAGGGAGCCCTGCAAAACTACCACTGAGCAACACCTCTGTGTCTTGATTTCAATCACTTTTTTATGCTGTAAAATTCAGCTTCAAATTGATTCTCATCTTTGTCACAACAGTGACTTTTTCCTTCCAGGTTGCTAACTAGACGGAGCAAGGTTAAGGTAAGCGAAATTACCTCCTTCAAACTCTGTAAATGTCTTTTCAGAATAAATACAAAGATTGAACATAATGCATGAATCACACAGAGCCTGATTTAAGTACCACTGACAGCTGAAATGCATATGCTCTATTATATGATGCTGTTAAATAGCAGGAGAAAGTTCCAAATTTTTAAGAGTTATGAAAGTTATAGAAGCCAGAAGGTTCTTCAGGGAAGAACTTCTAAATATTTGAAGGATATGTTGAAAATCAGAATGGTGAAGGAGAAAGCAAAGGAAGGAACACAACATAGTTTTGCAGCACAATGAAATTTCTCTTTCTCTTAGGGGATATTTGTATCTTTTTATTATTTTCTATCCATAAGCAATCTAGCATAGTGTTTGCTTGGCTCAATATTTCACTGCACATATACTTCAATGCTACCTTTTCCTATGTATTACCTGCTTGATGAAAAAAACAATCATTGACCTTGTGGCTGGAGGCAAGGGTAAAAACCCTACATGCAGATTTAAAAATATCTAGCACACTGAGGTCATGTATTTTAAGTAATTTGTTCACATTTTAGAGCAAAATCTGTTGTATTTTCTTACAGATTATTTGAGGATAACATCAACATGTAAGTAAAATATATCTATATTAGCTTGAAGTTAACACCATGTCTTTTCATTCAATGTGACCACAGCACAGTAAAGCATTTGATGGTGCAATAAGGCCTTTTACCTGATCCTTGGCCATTTTAATTTCTGTGTGTTTTAACTCTCATAACTAAAAGACGTCTGAGATGCTTATGTCAAAGTCAATTTGTAGACAAACACATTTATTTTCTTCAGTAAAGATCATGGATTTTTTTCCTGATGGAAATTTGTATAGATGAAGTCATCTGGATGACAATCTTGGCTTTGGGTCTGATTGATGAGTATAACTGATGTGCACAGCTATGTGCATCCATTTCACATGCTTTGAGTTTTAAATCTCTTTGGAGAACACTGTGGAGACCATTATGAGTGCTCATTCTCTCACTTTTCCTCAGTGATGTCAGTTGTTAACAAATCAGCTGATAAATTGTGTTCAGTGATATGCAGAGTATATCCTGGGCTGGCAAGATCAGTCAAACTTTTGCAGGTGAACTGAAACAGTTTTCTGTCGTTGGTCTGTTGGGGAAGATCTGGAATGTTCAAACACAGGGTATTTCTGCCATTTCAGGCATGGGAATTTCCCATGGGGTATGCTGGCTGCCCTTTGGGAGGACACGTGTTAGATAACACTTAGCATCGAGCAATGTTGTGTGTGCTTGGTAAATTCTGCATTTAAACATCTCTAAGTAAGCCCTGACTTGGACTAAGACATGGAAAGTGGAGACAGTTGGTGCCTGGGAAGTTGCATATCACGCCTTGGTGTGGTGACGTAGCCAGGTCACCAGATGTGTACACAAAAAAACGTTCTTATCCATCGTTGTTGGAAAGTGACTGAGAAGTGGATTTTGTCTCCTTATAAGTATCTCTGCATGAAACATTCAGCAGGCTAGAGTAGGAAAGAATAGCCTATTTCAGTTGAAAGAGACCTACAATCATCTAGTCCTGCTGCCTGACGAGTTAAGGGCTGATCAAAAGGTAAAGTGTGTTGTTAAAGGCATTGTTTAAATGCCTCTTAAACACTCACAGGCCTAGGGCATTGACCACCTCCCTAGGAACCTAGTGCAAAGAATCTGCCAGAAACTTTTTCTTCCTAAGAATCTCCAAAATGCATTGTGTTGTATTTTGGGACTTTTCAATAAAGGGATTTCAAGTTAGAGAATGTAAACAGAATTTATCATGAGATGATAACACCAAGGGGAATAGCTGTGAACAGACTGGAAGACAATTTATGTATGTGACATTGTCTGCTCATATCTGGTGCATATTGTAATCATCATTATTTGAATTATTCTTTTCCTTTCTACTCGACAGGCCTATCCATTATGAAAATTGTTATTGTTTCAATAAGAATACAAGTTGTTCTGAGTTTTGGAAAGTAGATTACATCTATTGTTGCCAGTTCCAAAAATGCCTGTTGGGCATGGCTATTTTATTCAGTAAATAAAGAGTTTAAAACAATAATTGTTATTTGTTAGAATGAACGCATTTGAATCTGTTCTTCTTGCCCCTACAGTGCAAGGCCTTTCAGTCAGCCTTTTCAGTTTCTAGCTCCTACCAGCATTTGCAAGCCAAAAATGCTTTAGCAGTCAGGATATGAAAATGAGAGATGCCATAAGTTAATGATGAAAGAATAGAAATAATAGAATCCATAGAATGGTTTGGATTGGAAGTGACTTTAAAGATGATCTAGACCCAACTCTCCTGCCATGGCCAGGGAAACCTTCCACTTGACCAGGTTGTTCAAAGCACCAGATGTAGTTTATTTTGAACTACTATTATTTTTGCCCTCTGTAAGGAGCAAATGTGGGATTTTTAACAGCCAAAACCTCCAGTTCTGAAATTAAAGGCCAAACTCTTTAAAGTACGAATGGGAGCAGCCATCTCCTCTACATATCAGGAAAACTGGGTTGGAGGTAATGGATACTATTGAAGACAGGACTGGAGGCAGTATTAACTGTTTTAGCCTAGATTGCCTGTCCTGTGTATACCCAGGTCTCCTCAATATAGGTGGGAACTAGGTACTATAATATCTCTGAGTATTTTAGTACTTAGGGTTTTCTACTCAAGATAGGAAACCCGCTTTGCAGAGCTCTTGCCATGGTCTGAGGAAGCTCCTTATGTAGGGATTGAGACTTGCCAGAGCTTTGAAGTAATTTTGTTTTTAAAGACAGCAAAACATTTCTTCTTCTAAGTCATTCAGGAGGTTTTCTCCTTTCCTCTTCTCTTCTCTTCTCTTCTCTTCTCTTCTCTTCTCTTCTCTTCTCTTCTCTTCTCTTCTCTTCTCTTCTCTTCTCTTCTCTTCTCTTCTCTTCTCTCTGTTTCTTTTCTTTTTCCATTTTTTTTGGTTTTCTTTTTTTTTCTTTCATGAATAAGTGAGCCATTCAAACAGAATTAGAGGAAATTAATTGCACATGGTGTTAAACTGCAGGAGGCCAGCTCAAAGAAGTTCCATTTTTAGTTTAAAAAAAAACAGTCTCCCAATCACTGTAGCTGGAACTCAGTTTCATAACTGTCTGATAACACTCAATCTGAAAAATTGCTGACATATCTGTTATAGGAATAATTTATGAAGGTCTTTCAAAACATGAGGTTAATCTACAGAGCCCTGCTGTCTTTAACTGTGCTACAGGAAATAGTAACATGGTTTTTAAACTAAATTGTTTGCCAGTACACCATCAGTTGTGATGCTGCTAAATAGTTCTCATAATACTAAATATATTTCATTGTTGGCAGAAGAATTCAGAAAAAGTTAACAATAAAAGCAGGCAAAAGAAACCAAAAACTAGTCTCTGAAAAATAAGTAAGTCAATGACTGTATGTTATCTGGACCTGACACCTAATTTCTGTTGGATTATACCACTTCTATGTGTTGGAGTTCAGTAATTGTGATCCACTGTCCTCAGACAGGTTTGTGAGAGACAGGGAAAGTCAGATGAAAATAAATGTTTTGCTATATTTATAGCTATCATGCTCAGAGCAGCTTTTTTATGGAATAAGAAAACAAATTTTAAGATACTATTTATTTTTTTTAATATTGAAAGCACCATCTCAAATATATCCATATACACATGGACATGTTTTTTCTACCCATTCACACTCCTCAGAGTTGTACTTCATAAAAGCTCCTTTTTTTCTAGTTAAAGAACAGTGAAATACTGTTTGTCAAGAGTAGGGGTAACACCATCCAACATGTCTAACCACTGCTCAGACCACAATATTTCCTTGTAAGTCTCTACTGCAACTAGTCTATCATTTTTGGTTTCCCTTTATGTGGCTGGGAGGTTGTTTGTTTTAGGCCTGGTTTTCATATCCCATAATTTTGATTCAAATATTTTCCATAATCTAGTTAAAATATTTTGTCTTGCACTAAACACATATGAAGTATCTTTTACCTCAATCTATTTTCTTAGTAAACCGATTAGTATACTGACAATACAAAATAAATACAAGGCTTATCATTAAGCTACTTTGAGACAAAAATATGCAGATGAATGTATTTACCAATTTCTTTATAAAGAAGACTTCAACAGTATTTCTAACTCAACAGAAGGATTCCTCCATGTACTTTGAAGTCAGCAAACTGCACATGTTAAAAACAGAAGCATCATAAAATCATATTAGACAAAATATTTTCCATACAGAAAAGTTGTTTACATTTTTCAGATCAACTGGATGAAAGCAACCAATCAGCAATTTATAAAGTCTGGTATCAGAATTCTATCTGCTGTGTTTCTACTACTGAAAAGAGGATATATGTACTTTATACGTTGCATTTAATTCCAGTGCACAATATCACTCTTAAAGCTTCTCACAGATTGCAGTGAAGCAGGAACTGGGATAGAATATGTCAGGAAAATATCAGGGGATATTCATTCCTCTGTTGTTATTGGTATCAGCTGTTGGCAGTGTGAAATCCTCAGGGGAAGATGTACCCTCAAGGTCTCATGCTGTATTATTATACACAACATACAGGTACATTAGTTACACTGTCTTTCTTCAACACACATCGTGTGGTATTCGAATACCAATTAGCATTCTACATTAAGCAGGGAGCATCCTGGGGCTGCCTGGATTTAATTATTTTCGTGTGCCATTCTGTCTGATTATATGTCTTGCTGTTCAATTTACCTTGTGACATATTCTGTTTGAAATGGTTTAGTGAAGGTGATCTTCAAATTAAACACTATCCCTGTGGGTAACACTACAGTAATGTGAGTGACAGAAGCAGATATCATCATCTCCTACATGACCCACCTCTTTCAGCAGCCATTGCTTCTGCATACTCACACTTTCCTTGTGTCATTTCTGCATTTCTCTGCTCACATCTCCTCACTAGGTCTGGTCCATTTGGAGTTTTCTGGTTTTCCTTCTCCTGCTTTTGCAACTCAAGTTGTGTGTAGTGACAGAACCTTGTACTGGTGCACCATGGCAAATACCTCTCTCTGGACAGATGCAGGATGATCAGTTTAGCACCTCTGAAGCTTCACCATAGGCTTCAGCTTTAGCATGAGCAAATTCATTACAGATTTGCTGGATTACAGCGACCTCTGGTCTTGCCCTTGTGCTGTGGATGGAGAACCTGTGACACACTATAAGTACATCAGAGCTGCTGCTGCAGATGGGCATATAGAGAAAACAACACTGAGAAAACAAATGAGAAAGGGTTTATGGAACAAAGCCACAGAGAGGTTGAATTAAGCTCCACTTGCTTAGAAGAAGGAAATGCAATCTTTAATTAGAGATGGTCTCCACAGTAATCCAATAAATACGTTTCCCTAAAGGACTTTTGCATGTAGCTGGGAAATCATCTCAACAGCTGGCAGGGGAACATGCCAGTGCTCAGTAGCACCTCTGAAAAATGGTCCTTAAGGGCATGTCTCCATCAATGCCAGATTTACTGAGTCTCTGCTCAGAGCAAGATGGACTTGGTACAGCTGCAGCTTAGGCACCAGCATCAACAACCCGTACTGAGGTGGGGAATGAAGGGGATCACAGAGGATGGACCATGCTGATCTCCCCTGAGCCACCCAGCATCACCTCCAGGACCTCAGGGATGCTTTTGCATCAGAAGATTTCACTTGTTCATCCAAATTTGTGGGAACTTTATGACTACAACAAAACTTGCCTCAATTTCTTTCTGCCACCTTTCTAAAAATCAGCAGTCCTGTACCTTACCTGGCAGGCTGGTTATAGAGCTAGGGGCCCCAGAGGTTTCCAAAGCCTGGCAACCAGGAACATCAGTTAGTGCATCATATACTCCATGGTGAATGCAACTAGAAGTGTCACTGTGTAGATCCCATGTTCCTGGGAGACTTCCTGGTGCCTAGAGAAAAGATTTTAGGTTAAAACACTTACTGCAAGGAGGAATATTTTTTTTTTGTAGTCTCTTAGACAATTTCGTGTCCATAACATAAATAAAATTTTTATTCCCTTTATCCTCTTCATCACACACACATACACACAGAGTTTGAAAAGACAATAGTTTCAAACTTTGAAATGTGTTTGTAGAGGTAAAATTATCTTGCCAACCTAACCTCAAAAGGGACAGACAAATCTTAGTACTGGGCCTTTGTGACTAGTTCAATGTTTTTGCTGATTCTGTCACTGAAGGTGACATTGAAGCTCCTCTCAGTGAGGCAGAAGTGGGACATGCATCAATTTTAGAGCATTGAATATGACTTGAGAGAGTGAGTTCTGGCAGACTGAGAATCAGGTGTGGACTCAGGTCCAGACTTTTCTTCTGGCAAAACCTTTCCTTTACAACCAAAGCAGACAACAAATGAACCAATTATTCATACCATATAGACTAATGCTTAGGTGGCATAAACTCCTGTTGTAAAACTAGAGATCTCACAGTTAAAGGGGAGATAATGATACTATATCTTTAGTCAGAACTATGGAAAAACACTGAACTGTGTCCACAGACTAATCTTGCAAAGGTAAAATTTGGTTTCCATTTCTTATAAAAGCAAAATCACTATTACTTAAAAATTGACAATATAATCAAAACTTCCTTCCCTCCTTGCCTCACCCCATTTTCCTATGTTGTTCTATTCATTTTAATTTTTAGCATTATTTCACAGAAGTGTATTTTTAGTGATAATTAAAAGTGTCCTAAATGCTCTTTGGTGAAGGTTTTTCACCAAAATTGTAGAACAGATAATAACAAAAAAAAAAAAAATCCCACAAATTTTTCCAAAACCTTAATGCTTTCATATCTTCTCCCAAAATATTTTTGACAATTTGGCCTCTTTTAGTAATGATGATAGCCAACTCTGTGTCAGCTCATCACTCAACTCAGATTAAACTGTTCACGTAGGCTTCATTTTACTGTCTCCTTTTTTGTACTCTACTAGAAAACAGAGATATGGGAATACAGAACTATAGAAAATAGAGTATATCTACAAGCACTTTTTGGCCAACTGCTTGAGATACGTCTGATCAGATACATGAAGCCTGGTACAGCCCCCTTCAGCTGGTAGCAGGTAATTGTCCTATCTGGATTCATTTAGGGATTAGGCAATTCACCCTCAACTTTGCCTCAGCCTGAAACTTCTGGCAGTGTTTCTCACTAAACTTGGAAGATTACTAAAAAATTAAGTTGCATTGTGCAGTTTCTGTCCTTAATTTCTCATTCACAGTTTTCTTTCTGCTCTTTCGCCCACAGTCTGTCTATATTTGTTTCCACTTCTGAGCCATTTTTTTCATGTTCACTGCAGAAACACAAGCTCAATATTATTTTATTTGAACAAAAAAAAAAACCGACATAGTTTCAGCAGACTTGAAACTGGGACCCTGCTTCCCTGGCTACATGAGCTGAACTAGAACTGAGAGCTGCAAGTGAAGTAATTCAGCAAAGAGCTCTGAGCTTCGAGCAAGACGCAATGTCCTTTTTCACCTCTTTGACTTTAAGCATTTCTATCACCCTCAGTGCTTTCCCCATCTTGCCAGGGCATTTATATTTTACAGGTTTTCCCACAGAGTTATTTACTGAGTAATGTCTTCACCGAAGACATTTAACTTTAAGTCATAAGTGGAGACTTGTTATTTTTATTATTCTGTAAAAGCCTTTTGTCCACTTTGTTTAGCATCACGAGACTTTGCCTACAGTGAATTCCACTAGCACTACAACCGAAGTATCACAGCCAACAACTCACATTATACATGAGCCTTGGATAAGGTTGTGGACTAAGCCATGCAAAGAATCAGTGAGTGGTGTTCTTTCCTCCCTTGCTTGCCAACATTATTTAAAAGCGATGCCAGAGCATTTTTCACTTAAACCCTATAAATATAGCTCTTTGAACATGTTCTGCTGTTGATTTTAAATTTAAACATTTCATTTAGCTTTCCCTTAAAACAAAATCTCACAGGCTCCTCTGAAATGTAACATGCTCTGAGGCAGCTTTCCATTGTGAGGGAGAGTAAATGAGCAGACTTTTTCCCCCCCTAAATTGAGATTTGGAAATTATATTAAATGGCATTGTTTACTGTAGTGAATAAGTAAGAGCACTAAAAGGATGGTTCTGCATTCAATATATGCTGGCGAGTTCTACTTTAAAGGCTTTATTTTCTGATTCACTGAAATGAAAGACAGGATTGCTACTGATTGAAAAATGAATGGTACCATGCTCTGAGAGCCCATCCCAAAGCATGCTGAAGCTGTTGGAAAGCCTTACACAACAGTGATGGAAAAAAAAAGATGTATCTCCACTGGATCTTATGGAAATATCCCTGGAGAAAGGCACTGAATACTGCTGTGAAGGTCTGCAAAAGGGATGAAGGTCTGCTCATCTCCAAATAGCTCAAGAGGAGTCAGGACAGTAGGGAATTTGGAGCAAGGCCACAAGGCAGAACAAAGACCTCTGCTAGGTTTGCCTTTCTCCTGTGGTGTGCTCTTGTTGCATATTCCAGAGCGCTTTTGTTCACCTTCATAAAATATAAATAAACTCCATTGAATGTATTGAGTTGCTTTTTGTCCTGAAACAGTTCCAAATCCTGCATCTCTTCTTTTCCCCTTCAAAACAGAGCCATCACAACCTGAAACCCCCTCAACCTGAAAGAGTGGACAAGAATTTCTTAGATGTAGTAGTCTCCTTTTTAAAATGGGTGTTCACTTATGGCTGCTATTATTTGCCTGATTTCCCTACTTACAGAACAATTCAAACATCCATCTTGTGTGCCAAGATACAGTGAATGAGCAACTGCTTATGCTTGAACAATTACAAATGAAATTAAAAACCTACATGCTTTATCTTGTTTCAAATCGTATCATGAGCAAAGACCATTTCTTTCTGTACTGGGAGTCCTTCCACCGACTAAAACCCAGATCCTAGTGAATTTGAAGTTGCAGTGGTGGGAACTCAAGAAATAAATTGTGTAGTAAAATTACTGTTTGAAATAAAAGAATATAAGACTGCATAGCTTCCCAAATAAGTCTCTGTTTCATTTAGTACGTACCTTGCTAGCAAGTACTGGTGAATGATAAAGCCATGTATCTCCATGTTTTATGTTGAAAAAAAATAGGATTTAGAATATTTCTTCTATTATCTAGGGTCTGATTTTCAGAGTTACAACGATTCCAGAATGGAAATTTTAAAGAAGAATTCAGCTTAATTGGAGACATCTAAAAAGCTTCTACGTCAGCTACCATTTCCCACCCAAGTGCTTCTTTCCTCTGTTCTTAGAATGACTAAAAAATCCTTTAGTTTTTTTACTAATTATAGAATTGTATGGCAAGTATTTTGCACAGTTCTGTTTTGCAGCTTCAGCCTGGAGAAATTGTAGAAAGCCTTTTGACAACATTTCCCACAAAAATGGGTCAGAAAAATGACTACAGTGACAGTAGTGAGAAAGCTCATCCATCCCAAAATGAATGGAAATTATTCCTTGCAAAGCAAAAAGGGCCAGCCTGGTTTCAAAGAACTCCTACACTTAACTGCTCCTATATATAGCTGTAAAAATAAATATGACCATTTTTCCATTTGTAATTGGCACAAGAGTCCAGGATGTTTTGGCAATTGCCAAGTCTTGCAGTTGAACCACTGGCATGGACATACCTGCTCAGGTTCTTAAGAAGCTGAGCTCAATGGTGAAACTTGCTTCTCATTGTTTAATTTAGAGGTTAAAGTATTTTCATCTCTGATTAAAGTGGAAGAGGGAGGAGGCAGGAGCGTGGAGGGAAATAGTTAGTAGACACCTTTTTGTTTTACAGTCTTCTTCTAATACAGGCCAGGTTGGTGGTTTCTGGATCATGAAATCTTATGAATTACTGCTTTGCATATATAGTACTGAATAAATTGCTCAGATGGACTAAAAGCATACAAATATTTAAAAATATTTATGTGCATCTGGTGTGTAAGATCAAACATATTTAATCCCAAATATTCTGGAGCACACCACAGCTGTCATTAGCAGTGACATTTCTATTCATGCAAAATAATACGTAATTACCCAGTCAAATCTAACCTGCTCATCCTCATGTACAGTTTTCTTCTGCCAAAGAGCTAAAAACTAAATGATAGCTCCCCTCTGCTGCAGAGCTGGAAGCACACTGTGCTTGGAAACAGCGGATCTGGTGAATCCCACTGCTCAAATTAACAGAGCACATGACTCGCCGCCTTGAATATAAGCACCCAGCAGAGGAAGTCCTCATTTGAGAACAAGTCATGGGCTGAGAAATCCCCTGGGCGCAGGGTCGGCTGCGTGACTCCCTCCTGGGGTCACATGCAGGAGGCAGCAGCACAGGGCGCTGGGCACACCTTTCCCTGCTCCCCCCGCAGCAGCTGTCATGGGAATGATCAGCTGCCTATTACATGCATGCATGCACTTCCCTGCCTCACAGCACACAGCCGTAATGTGCTCTGCTCACAGGGAAGAATTTATATCCCTAGTTTGGCGCAGAAGGGCAGTACCCCCTTGCCAGGCAGCCCCTGCAACCGCCAGGCAATTAATCGAGTAATTTTCCCTGCTTTGTTGAAGGCAGTGGGGAGGGAAGGACAAAATCCCCACCATCAGTAGCAAATTTATTGCAGGATGAATTAAGAAGCACAACCAGCCCTCAGGGATTACCATGTTCACATGAGTGTCAACAAACCAGGGTCCACCAGGCTCCCGAGTCATCCCAAGCAGTGGAGAAAAGCATTTCTTCACAAGCTACTTCCTCAGACTAGCAAAATGCCTCCTATCCCTCTTCTTTTTTTCCCCTCCATGACCTCCTTAGCAGTAATTCATGCCATCTAAAGAGGAGAGGGTCTTTTAGGGGTAGTGTGTTTTTTGCAGTTACCCTATGAGACAGAGCTGTTAGGATGATTTCAGCGAGTGTGAAGCCTCCCAATAATGAATTACAACTGAGAAAAAATGGCTTGAGTGATTTGGAAAGCAGCAAAAGGGGGATATTCCTTTCGTCTGTGAACTGAGATATCCTGGGGGCCTAAGAAACTTTGAAAAAAAAGTCCCTTTTTATAAAGCAATGCTGCCTCACTCAAATCGAAACCAGATATACAGTAACACAGATCTGCCCTCCAAAGGACATGGCCTGAACGCAGAGAAAGGAGATCAAAGAGATCAGCTGGGCATCTCCAGTGGCTGGTGCAGAACCTGCCAGGTATCTGCTGTCATGAAGTGTACTGGATGCTGACCATACACCATGGGTTAAGGCCCATAAACTATCTTTAGTGTAGGAAATTGAGCAGAACATGTTTAAACTGCAAAACCAGATGACATTAATGCTACTACAAGCTCTGTTTGCACAGTCTAACTCTTTTTTTTTTCTTTTTTCCCAAAAGCAGAGTCATCTTGTTGGCCTTTTAAGTATGTACCTGGCACTTAGTGGCAGCAGAACTTTGACCTTTTCAGGGATGAGTAATCATTTGATTTATCATCCTGTATACACCATTTTATTTGGGTTTTTTTAAACTCCAGCAGTCTCCATGATCAACTGACAGCCTTTTCTTTACATATCTAGTTCTAAAATTAAATAAACTTTCCTGGGTCCTGTTCACATATTCTATTGACTTCAGACTTCCTTTATTGGAGAGCTGACTTTCATGTCATTCTGCAGCTCCAAAAAGCTGTGAAGCAAAGACAAGGCAAAACTCATATCAGACCTATACTTTGTTCTCACAGTTCATTTCCACAACAGTGCACAGAGCACTGATACAACCTGCTTTTCCAGGGAAAAATGAGAGAAATATGTGTTACGTGACAGGTCTTAAAGATTTAAATACAGCTGTAAATCCTAAGTTTAAAAAAAATATCATGTTTGGGTTTTGGGGATGAAGTGTATAATTTATTGGGTGCCTGACTATATCTGCACACACATACAGTGATTGTCAAGAGCTCTGAGTTAGCAAAACAGCATACTCCTCCACTAAAAGAGCTCAAATCTGTTGAAAAAGGAAAGTTTGTGATCTTGGCTTCCCTCAATTATTTTGCTGTTAGTCCAAAGCAGGAAGAATGAGCAGAGAAGCAATCTTGGAGCCCAGAGAAACATGTGGTTTCTGTCTACCACAATAAGTGACAGACCAGTCATGGCCTGTTCTTATCACCTTTGAAATTTGAAGGTTTTGACTTTGATTCAAATGAATCTTTGGGGTTTTTTTTGTAGGAGGGTTTTTATTCCTTTTATTTTTTTTCCCTCACCAGTTGCTCAAAAGTAGTTGGCAAATCCTGCTGTTACAGCAAAGCCATATGGGCCCACATGTTTTGGGGTATGATCCTGGATTGGTGAACTTAGCCAGGTGCTTGGAGTTATCATTTGTGTAACAGGCACTGCTGATATGTATGGTGGATTTTGATAAAACCTCAGTGCTGTTGAATTTTTTCTAAGGAAACAGGTAGAACATTTCCTTATGGGACACCAGAAAGTTCTGGCCAGAAAGAGGTTTTCCTCAGGTTTCCCCAGTTCTGTGGACCAGTTTCAGAGCCAGGGCAGGATGCTTTCAAAGGGATCAGTTGAATCTGATTTGATTGAATCAGTTGAATTGATCAAGTGCCTACAGTTATAAATGATCAACCCACTCTTGGTGATTCTCTCTTTCATGTGGTTTTGGTCTGCAAAATCTGGGGACTAACTTCATGTAGTCTAGCAAGCCAGTCTGCTGCAATGTCCTTCTGCCCAGCTGGGAATGGACAAAGTGAAAAACATCATGAAAATATATTTTTGGAGATCAAGTCCTGCCAGTTTTTTCTGGGTGCTTCCAGCACGCTTCTACTCCGATTCAGGGAAAGCAAACCAAGCAAACCCCCAAACCTTCCCAAAGCATTTCAGGGAGGGACAACACTTCATTAACCACAAGCTGCCTCTCCTTGCATAGTGATCTTAAAGTAGATAAATAGCATCTGTATCATGGCTTTTTCTTGCTCAGTTTCTGGCTTTTGCTCTCCCATGCACAGGGGCAAAGACATTAGCACAGCAGAACATTTCAATTCCCATTCTTGGTCTTGAAGAATTCATAGGTTCTGTTGAAGAAACAATTGTTTCCATGGAAAATCCTCACATGCAGACCAATTGATGTTATCAAGGCACAGAAAAACTTCAAATATATACAATCAAAACTCACTCTTTATTCAGAAAACACACTGGAAAATGCTGATACAGATATTAATGATTACTTTGCAGACTGT